>NC_088854.1:35497857-35800222 GCF_963853765.1 Magallana gigas
GCATTCTCCTGAATTCAAATGAAATCGGGGTCTGGGATGGAAGAGTTATCCTTTGTCTTTTTCTCTCTTCTCCTTCTTATCTATCTGTTCATCAAAATACTCTCTCTCTCTCTAAAATTGAAAAGGCGATGAAAATAAACAGGTTATTGCGCATAGAGGCCGTCTGTAAGAAATAATAGTAATAATTCGGAAAAAAATATTTCTGACCCAAAAAGGCAACTCGATTCGCATATTAGTCTCGCCCCAACGTTTCACAAACGTTTCACATTGTTTGATAATATGCAAATTTTCAAAACAATATAAACACAACATGTTGGCGATTATAAGTATATCAAGGACGGTACGGTCAAATCTGATGATTGTCATTACCGAACACTGCAAACATTATTCAATTCAATGATATTGATTAATACATGTTTCAAAACAATACACAAACTTAAAACACAATTAATACATTTAAAGATGATAAAAAGTTTGTTATGGATAAGTACTATATTGGTAAACAGTATTGCTCTAAACTGTTGCATCAATATAGATGTATTTGAAATTCATATTAGGAAACAATACAATTGCAAAATTACAGCAAACATTTTTAGGAGCAACACAAACAAATACAGAGACAAATCTGTTTCACCTTCTCTCATCCTTTATCTCTGTATCTGTTTGTGTTGCTCCTAAATTTTTTTGCGGTAATTTTGTAAGTGTATTGTTTCATAATATGAATTTCAAATTCATCTATATAGATGAAATGGTTTTGAGCTATACTGTTTACCAATATAGTAGGTATCCTTTTTTTTTTTTATTGAGTTTTTCACTTTCACAACATATATACATACATACATGACTTATCTTGTACATGTATTTATATAAATTTCTTGAAAAGCTTCTAAGTATATGATTATTCTATATTATACAGTTCTTATGTAGTGAAAGTAAATTTTGAGAGAGAGAGAGAGAGAGAGAGAGAGAGTAAATGAAGGGGAGAGAGCAAGGAAAAGGTTTGGGGCATTGTTCATATATGAATATAAAACTTAAACCATAATCATGTGATAGATCCCTGTTCTACAGGGATACTTAAGGGAGGAAAAAAGGATAAAACACGAAAAAAGGACATCACAGTTCAAAACAAGATTGAGATGAGACACATAAAGAGACAATTTAACTATATATAGTACAGTGCTATAGCTTATCACATATATTTTGCCAATGGCTTTCATACTCCTTATATCTACAATTTTTCATTAGCATATATTTTTCAGTCAAGAGCCTTTCTATTACAACATTTTTTAATCCATGTATATTTGGATTTGTATTACTTTTGTATTTACAAGAAAAAATATATTGCTTCACAATAAGAACCAACAAGTTAAAAAATCTATAAATATCTCTATTTTTATATTTTCCAAAGAGAACTGATTGTTTATCAAATGTTATTAACAGATCAAACTGTCGCAAAATCCAGTCTTCAACAGCAGACCATAATTCTTTTACAATAGTACATTCATAGAATAAATGTCCAATACTCTCTTCATCTCTTTTACAGAAAGTACATACAGGAGACTCTGCTTTTTTTTTTATTTTGAAAAGATATTTATTTGTCGGAACAATCCTATGTAAAATTTGGAACTGTAACCAATGTAGTTTTGATTCTTGTGTAGATTTAAAGGGGAGTTCAAAAATTTTGTGCCAGGTTTCTTGTGCATAGTTATGACCATTTTCTCTCCATTTTGGTATAGATGTACATGTTTCTCTCTTTTTATCTAATAATAAGTTGTACATAAGTTTGCAGCCTTTACGGTTATTATTAAAAATTAGGATATGATTAGGGATAACAGGTCCATATTCTTTTATTATTTGTAAGTTTGGTATGTTTAAATCTTGTGTATTCAGTCTGGTCCTTACAGCAGTTCTTAAACTTGCATATTCAATAAAGTTTGTCATTGGATTTATTTGTTTCAATTTTTCAAAGCTTATAAAAGTTCCATTAATATTAAGTAAATCACTAACAAAAATAAATCTTGTATTGGCAAAGCTTTTAAAAAATACTGATTTATTGTCTACTGTGATTTTCGGATTGTACCATATATTATCATTTATAACCTGGGGTTTACTTATTAATACATTTTGCTCCTGTATTTTTAACCAGCTAATGAACACCTCTTTCCAGAATGAATTTCCCAAAGTTTTACATAAACTATATGAATAATCTGTGCCATTCCTCCATATTTCTGGGATTTTAATTTTCAGAATGGATTCTAGAAGCTTTACCCATTTTGTATCAGCCCTAATAAGTCTTTTTATCCAAGTGGATTTGAGTGCGGTAATAAAATCCCTATAATCAATCATTTTGAGACCTCCATGGCAGTAATCTTGTACAATTATACTCTTCTTTACTCTATGCACTTTACCACCCCATAAAAATTGAAATATAGTAGGTATCCTTGTTTCTCTCCATCGAATTGATCTTTGATTATTTTTTGCGTTTGACTATTACAATGTACGAATTAACACATCTTTTATCATCTGTAAATGTATTATACTGTGTTTTAGGTGTGCGCATTGTTTGAAATAATGTAGTAATCAATATTATTGAACTGAATAATGTTTGCAGTGTTTGGCAATGCCATAAATCAGATCTTTTCGTACCGGTGTTGATATACGATCAGCAAGGGGTAATCATCTTCATAAGGACTGAAAATTATTCGTACTTATAATTGTCAACATGTTGTGTTTATAATGTTTTGAAAATTTGCATATAATCAAACAATGTGAAACGTTTCTGAAACGCTTGGGCGAGACTAAAATTCGAATCAAAAAGAATTTTTGGTAAGACATTTTTTCCCGAATTTTTACTATTAATTTTAGGCGCAATAACCTGATTATTTCCATCGCCTTTTCAATATTAGAGAGAGAGAGATAGGTAGGTAGAGAGAGAGAGAGAGAGAGAGAAAAGGAGAGAGAAGGAGAGAAAAGGAAGAAGATAGAGAGAAATTGTATTGCGGAGAAAAGTTTAAGAATAAAAACAGGTACAACTAGTAGACTAACTGTTCATGGAACAATTAGAAGGTTTTTACACCATTCATATGCTCTCTTAATTTGTTTTAATCCTTTGCAGAAGATCGGTAAATTTAAAAAACAAATGTTTGGTTCTAATAAGCGGTATCGATCCGAGAACCCTAAGATTCTTAGGCAAGTGTGTTACCACTAAGCTATGTCGCTTGTTAATTGACAGAAGGTAAACATTTGTTGAGTTGTGTAATCAATTTGGTAATGAGAGAAAGAAGAGATGGAGCGTTCTTCCGTCCATATGAAGTTGATACCCAGTGTTGTGAAACCTTTAGAATAGATAGGCGCCTAGCGAATGGTTGAGAGGGCAGTATTTGTTCATCAGTTTATTAATAAAAATCAGTGCCGCTCGTAAAGGCCCTGGCCGGATAGCGTTAGCTATGAAATGAACAGGCCAAGTCAAACTCTGGTCGGGAGCGGCTATTTGAAGGTGTTAGAATGTCACTTTCGGTTAACTGAGGAGCATTCTCCTAAATTCAAATGAAATCGGGGTCTGGGATGGAAGAGTTATCCTTTGTCTTTTTCTCTCTTCTCCTTCTTATCTATCTGTTCATCAAAATACTCTCTCTCTCTCTCTAAAATTGAAAAGGCGATGAAAATAAACAGGTTATTGCGCATAGAGGCCGTATGTAAGAAATAACAGTAAGAATTCGGAAAAAAATATTTCTGACCCAAAAAGGCAACTCGATTCGCATATTAGTTTCGCCCCAACGTTTCACAAACGTTTCACATTGTTTGATAATATGCAAATTTACAAACCAATATAAACACAACATGTTGACGATTATAAGTAATAAAACTTTTCATTCATTATGAAGATGTTTACCTCTTGCTGATCATATATCACGGACGGTACGGTCAAATCTGATGTTTGTCAATACCGAACACTGCAAACATTATTCAATTCAATGATATTGATTACTACATGTTTCCAAACAATACACAAACTTAAAACACAATTAATACATTTAAAGATGATAAAAAGTTTGTTATGGATACGTACTATATTGGTAAACAGTATTGCTCTAAACTATTGCATCAATATAGATGTATTTGAAATTCATATTATGAAACAATACAATTGCAAAATTACAGCAAACATTTTTAGGAGCAACACAAACAAATACAGAGACATCTCTCTCTCACCCTCTCTCATCCTTTATCTCTGTATCTGTTTGTGTTGCTCCTAAATTTTTTTGCTGTAATTTTGTAATTGTATTGTTTCATAATATGAATTTCAAATACATATATATAGATGAAATGGTTTTGAGCTATACTGTTTACCAATATAGTACGTATCCTTGTTTCTCTCCATCGATATTGTCCTTTGATTATTTTTTGCGTTTGATTTTTACAATGTACGAATTAACACATTTTTTATCATCTGTAAATGTATTATACTGTGTTTTAGGTGTGCGCATTGTTTGAAATAATGTAGTAATCAATATTATTGAACTGAATAATGTTTGCAGTGTTTGGTAATGCCATAAATCAGATCTGATCGTACCGGTGTTGATATACGATCAGCAAGGGGTAATCATCTTCACAAGGACTGAAAATTATTCCTACTTATAATTGTCAACATGTTGTGTTTATATTGTTTTGAAAATTTGCATATAATCAAACAATGTGAAACGTTTGTGAAACGTTTGGGCGAGACTAAAATTCGAATCAAAAAGTATTTTTTGGTAAGAATTTTTTTTCCGAATTATTACTATTAATTTTAGGCGCAATAACCTGATTATTTCCATCGCCTTTTCAATATTAGAGAGAGAGATAGGTAGAGAGAGAGATAGGTAGAGAGAGATAGGTAGAGAGAGAGAGAGAGAAATTGTATTGCAGTATTTGTTCATCAGTTTAATAATAAAAATCAGTGCCGCTTGTCAAGACTGTGGCCGGATAGCGTTAGCTAAGAAATGAACAGGCCAAGTCAAACTCTGGTCGTGAGCGGCTATTTGAAGGTGTTGGAATGTCACTTTGGGTTAACTGAGGAGCATTCTCCTAAATTCAAATGAAATCGGGGTCTGGGATGGAAGAGTTATCCTTTGTCTTTTTCTCTCTTCTCCTCCTTATCTATCTGTTCATCAAAATACACACACACACTCTCTCTCTCTCTCTCTCTCTCTCTCTCTCTCTCTCTCTCTCTCTCTCTCTCTCTCTCTCTCTCTCTCTCTCTCTCTCTCTCTCTCTCTCTCTCTCTCTCTCTCTCTCTCTCTCTCTCTCTCTCTCTCTCTCTCTCTAAAATTGAAAAGGCGATGAAAATAAACTGGTTATTGCGCATAGAGGGCGTATGTAATAAATAATAGTAATAATTCGGAAAAAAATATTTCTGATCCAAAAAGGCAACTCGATTCGCATATTAGTTTCGCCCCAACGTTTCACAAACTTTTCACATTGTTTGATAATATGCAAATTTACAAACGAATATAAACACAACATGTTGACGATTATAAGTAATGAAAATTTTCATTCATTATGAAGATGTTTACCTCTTGCTGATCATATATCACGGACGGTACGGTCAAATCTGATGTTTGTCAATACCGAACACTGCAAACATTATTCAATTCAATGATATTGATTACTACATGTTTCCAAACAATACACAAACTTAAAACAGAATTAATACATTTAAAGATGATAAAAAGTTTGTTATGGATACGTACTAAATTGGTAAACAGTATTGCTCTAAACTATTGCATCAATATAGATGTATTTGAAATTCATATTATGAAACAATACAATTGCAAAATTACAGCAAACATTTTTAGGAGCAACACAAACAAATACAGAGACATCTCTCTCTCACCCTCTCTCATCCTTTATCTCTGTATCTGTTTGTGTTGCTCCTAAATTTTTTTGCTGTAATTTTGTAATTGTATTGTTTCATAATATGAATTTCAAATACATATATATAGATGAAATGGTTTTGAGCTATACTGTTTACCAATATAGTACGTATCCTTGTTTCTCTCCATCGATATTGTCCTTTGATTATTTTTTGCGTTTGATTTTTACAATGTACGAATTAACACATTTTTTATCATCTGTAAATGTATTATACTGTGTTTTAGGTGTGCGCATTGTTTGAAATAATGTAGTAATCAATATTATTGAACTGAATAATGTTTGCAGTGTTTGGTAATGCCATAAATCAGATATGATCGTACCGGTGTTGATATACGATCAGCAAGGGGTAATCATCTTCACAAGGACTGAAAATTGTTCCTACTTATAATTGTCAACATGTTGTGTTTATATTGTTTTGAAAATTTGCATATAATCAAACAATGTGAAACGTTTGGGCGAGACTAAAATTCGAATCAAGTTGTATTTTTTGGTAAGAATTTTTTTTCCGAATTATTACTATTAATTTTAGGCGCAATAACCTGATTATTTCCATCGCCTTTTCAATATTAAACAGAGAGAAAGATAGGTAGAGATAGAGAGAGAGAGAGAGAAAGAGGAAGATAGAGATAAATTGTATTGCAGAGAAAAGTTTAAGAATAAAAACAGGTACAACTAGTAGACTTACTGTTCATGGAACAATTAGAAAGTTTTTACACCATTCATATGCTCTCTTAATTTGTTCAAATCCTTTGCAGAAGATCGGTAATTTTAAAAAACAAATGTTTGGCTCTACAAAGCGGTATCGATCCGAGAACCCTAAGTTCTTTGGCGAGAGTGTTACCACTAAGCTATGTCGCTTGTTAATTGACAGAAGGTAAAAATTTGTTGAGTTGTGTAGTCAATTTGGTAATGATAGGAAGTTCTTCCGTCCGTATGAAGTTGTCACCCAATGTTTTGAAACCTTTAGAATAAATAGGCGCCTAGCGATTTGTTAAGAGGGCAGTATTTGTTCATCAGTTTATTAATAAAAATCAGTGCCGCTTGTCAAGACTGTGGCCGGATAGCGTTAGCTAAGAAATGAACAGGCCAAGTCAAATTCTGGTCGTGAGCGGCTATTTGAAAGTGTTGGATTGTTACTTTGGGTTAACTGAGGAGCATTCTCCTGAATTCAAATGAAATCGGGGTCTGGGATGGAAGAGTTATCCTTTGTCTTTTTCTCTCTTCTCCTTCTTATCTATCTGTTCATCAAAATACTCTCTCTCTCTCTAAAATTGAAAAGGCGATGAAAATAAACAGGTTATTGCGCATAGAGGCCGTCTGTAAGAAATAATAGTAATAATTCGGAAAAAAATATTTCTGACCCAAAAAGGCAACTCGATTCGCATATTAGTCTCGCCCCAACGTTTCACAAACGTTTCACATTGTTTGATAATATGCAAATTTTCAAAACAATATAAACACAACATGTTGGCGATTATAAGTATATCAAGGACGGTACGGTCAAATCTGATGATTGTCATTACCGAACACTGCAAACATTATTCAATTCAATGATATTGATTAATACATGTTTCAAAACAATACACAAACTTAAAACACAATTAATACATTTAAAGATGATAAAAAGTTTGTTATGGATAAGTACTATATTGGTAAACAGTATTGCTCTAAACTATTGCATCAATATAGATGTATTTGAAATTCATATTAGGAAACAATACAATTGCAAAATTACAGCAAACATTTTTAGGAGCAACACAAACAAATACAGAGACAAATCTGTTTCACCTTCTCTCATCCTTTATCTCTGTATCTGTTTGTGTTGCTCCTAAATTTTTTTGCGGTAATTTTGTAAGTGTATTGTTTCATAATATGAATTTCAAATTCATCTATATAGATGAAATGGTGTTGAGCTATACTGTTTACCAATATAGTAGGTATCCTTTTTTTTTTTTATTGAGTTTTTCACTTTCACAACATATATACATACATACATGACTTATCTTGTACATGTATTTATATAAATTTCTTGAAAAGCTTCTAAGTATATGATTATTCTATATTATACAGTTCTTATGTAGTGAAAGTAAATTTTGAGAGAGAGAGAGAGAGAGAGAGAGAGAGAGAGAGAGAGAGAGAGAGAGAGTAAATGAAGGGGAGAGAGCAAGGAAAAGGTTTGGGGCATTGTTCATATATGAATATAAAACTTAAACCATAATCATGTGATAGATCCCTGTTCTACAGGGATACTTAAGGGAGGAAAAAAGGATAAAACACGAAAAAAGGACATCACAGTTCAAAACAAGATTGAGATGAGACACATAAAGAGACAATTTAACTATATATAGTACAGTGCTATAGCTTATCACATATATTTTGCCAATGGCTTTCATACTCCTTATATCTACAATTTTTCATTAGCATATATTTTTCAGTCAAGAGCCTTTCTATTACAACATTTTTTAATCCATGTATATTTGGATTTGTATTACTTTTGTATTTACAAGAAAAAATATACTGCTTCACAATAAGAACCAACAAGTTAAAAAATCTATAAATATCTCTATTTTTATATTTTCCAAAGAGAACTGATTGTTTATCAAATGTTATTAACAGATCAAACTGTCGCAAAATCCAGTCTTCAACAGCAGACCATAATTCTTTTACAATAGTACATTCATAGAATAAATGTCCAATACTCTCTTCATCTCTTTTACAGAAAGTACATACAGGAGACTCTGCTTTTTTTTTATTTTGAAAAGATATTTATTTGTCGGAACAATCCTATGTAAAATTTGGAACTGTAACCAATGTAGTTTTGATTCTTGTGTAGATTTAAAGGGGAGTTCAAAAATTTTGTGCCAGGTTTCTTGTGCATAGTTATGACCATTTTCTCTCCATTTTGGTATAGATGTACATGTTTCTCTCTTTTTATCTAATAATAAGTTGTACATAAGTTTGCAGCCTTTACGGTTATTATTAAAAATTAGGATATGATTAGGGATAACAGGTCCATATTCTTTTATTATTTGTAAGTTTGGTATGTTTAAATCTTGTGTATTCAGTCTGGTCCTTACAGCAGATCTTAAACTTGCATATTCAATAAAGTTTGTCATTGGATTTATTTGTTTCAATTTTTCAAAGCTTATAAAAGTTCCATTAATATTAAGTAAATCACTAACAAAAATAAATCTTGTATTGGCAAAGCTTTTAAAAAATACTGATTTATTGTCTACTGTGATTTTCGGATTGTACCATATATTATCATTTATAACCTGGGGTTTACTTATTAATACATTTTGCTCCTGTATTTTTAACCAGCTAATGAACACCTCTTTCCAGAATGAATTTCCCAAAGTTTTACATAAACTATATGAATAATCTGTGCCATTCCTCCATATTTCTGGGATTTTAATTTTCAGAATGGATTCTAGAAGCTTTACCCATTTTGTATCAGCCCTAATAAGTCTTTTTATCCAAGTGGATTTGAGTGCGGTAATAAAATCCCTATAATCAATCATTTTGAGACCTCCATGGCAGTAATCTTGTACAATTATACTCTTCTTTACTCTATGCACTTAACCACCCCATAAAAATTGAAATATAGTAGGTATCCTTGTTTCTCTCCATCGAATTGATCTTTGATTATTTTTTGCGTTTGACTATTACAATGTACGAATTAACACATCTTTTATCATCTGTAAATGTATTATACTGTGTTTTAGGTGTGCGCATTGTTTGAAATAATGTAGTAATCAATATTATTGAACTGAATAATGTTTGCAGTGTTTGGCAATGCCATAAATCAGATCTTTTCGTACCGGTGTTGATATACGATCAGCAAGGGGTAATCATCTTCATAAGGACTGAAAATTATTCGTACTTATAATTGTCAACATGTTGTGTTTATAATGTTTTGAAAATTTGCATATAATCAAACAATGTGAAACGTTTCTGAAACGCTTGGGCGAGACTAAAATTCGAATCAAAAAGAATTTTTGGTAAGACATTTTTTCCCGAATTTTTACTATTAATTTTAGGCGCAATAACCTGATTATTTCCATCGCCTTTTCAATATTAGAGAGAGAGAGAGATAGGTAGGTAGAGAGAGAGAGAGAGAGAGAGAGAAAAGGAGAGAGAAGGAGAGAGAAGGAAGAAGATAGAGAGAAATTGTATTGCGGAGAAAAGTTTAAGAATAAAAACAGGTACAACTAGTAGACTAACTGTTCATGGAACAATTAGAAGGTTTTTACACCATTCATATGCTCTCTTAATTTGTTTAAATCCTTTGCAGAAGATCGGTAAATTTAAAAAACAAATGTTTGGTTCTAATAAGCGGTATCGATCCGAGAACCCTAAGATTCTTAGGCAAGTGTGTTACCACTAAGCTATGTCGCTTGTTAATTGACAGAAGGTAAACATTTGTTGAGTTGTGTAATCAATTTGGTAATGAGAGAAAGAAGAGATGGAGCGTTCTTCCGTCCATATGAAGTTGATACCCAGTGTTGTGAAACCTTTAGAATAGATAGGCGCCTAGCGAATGGTTGAGAGGGCAGTTTTTGTTCATCAGTTTATTAATAAAAATCAGTGCCGCTCGTAAAGGCCCTGGCCGGATAGCGTTAGCTATGAAATGAACAGGCCAAGTCAAACTCTGGTCGGGAGCGGCTATTTGAAGGTGTTAGAATGTCACTTTCGGTTAACTGAGGAGCATTCTCCTAAATTCAAATGAAATCGGGGTCTGGGATGGAAGAGTTATCCTTTGTCTTTTTCTCTCTTCTCCTTCTTATCTATCTGTTCATCAAAATACTCTCTCTCTCTCTCTAAAATTGAAAAGGCGATGAAAATAAACAGGTTATTGCGCATAGAGGCCGTCTGTAAGAAATAACAGTAATAATTCGGAAAAAAATATTTCTGACCCAAAAAGGCAACTCGATTCGCATATTAGTTTCGCCCCAACGTTTCACAAACGTTTCACATTGTTTGATAATATGCAAATTTACAAACCAATATAAACACAACATGTTGACGATTATAAGTAATAAAAATTTTCATTCATTATGAAGATGTTTACCTCTTGCTGATCATATATCACGGACGGTACGGTCAAATCTGATGTTTGTCAATACCGAACACTGCAAACATTATTCAATTCAATGATATTGATTACTACATGTTTCCAAACAATACACAAACTTAAAACACAATTAATACATTTAAAGATGATAAAAAGTTTGTTATGGATACGTACTAAATTGGTAAACAGTATTGCTCTAAACTATTGCATCAATATAGATGTATTTGAAATTCATATTATGAAACAATACAATTGCAAAATTACAGCAAACATTTTTAGGAGCAACACAAACAAATACAGAGACATCTCTCTCTCACCCTCTCTCATCCTTTATCTCTGTATCTGTTTGTGTTGCTCCTAAATTTTTTTGCTGTAATTTTGTAATTGTATTGTTTCATAATATGAATTTCAAATACATATATATAGATGAAATGGTTTTGAGCTATACTGTTTACCAATATAGTACGTATCCTTGTTTCTCTCCATCGATATTGTCCTTTGATTATTTTCTGCGTTTGATTTTTACAATGTACGAATTAACACATTTTTTATCATCTGTAAATGTATTATACTGTGTTTTAGGTGTGCGCATTGTTTGAAATAATGTAGTAATCAATATTATTGAACTGAATAATGTTTGCAGTGTTTGGTAATGCCATAAATCAGATCTGATCGTACCGGTGTTGATATACGATCAGCAAGGGGTAATCATCTTCACAAGGACTGAAAATTATTCCTACTTATAATTGTCAACATGTTGTGTTTATATTGTTTTGAAAATTTGCATATAATCAAACAATGTGAAACGTTTGGGCGAGACTAAAATTCGAATCAAGTTGTATTTTTTGGTAAGAATTTTTTTTCCGAATTATTACTATTAATTTTAGGCGCAATAACCTGATTATTTCCATCGCCTTTTCAATATTAAACAGAGAGAAAGATAGGTAGAGATAGAGAGAGAGAGAGAGAGAGAGAGAGAAAGAGGAAGATAGAGATAAATTGTATTGCAGAGAAAAGTTTAAGAATAAAAACAGGTACAACTAGTAGACTTACTGTTCATGGAACAATTAGAAAGTTTTTACACCATTCATATGCTCTCTTAATTTGTTCAAATCCTTTGCAGAAGATCGGTAATTTTAAAAAACAAATGTTTGGCTCTACAAAGCGGTATCGATCCGAGAACCCTAAGTTCTTTGGCGAGAGTGTTACCACTAAGCTATGTCGCTTGTTAATTGACAGAAGGTAAAAATTTGTTGAGTTGTGTAGTCAATTTGGTAATGATAGGAAGAAGAGATGGAGCGTTCTTCCGTCCGTATGAAGTTGTCACCCAATGTTTTGAAACCTTTAGAATAAATAGGCGCCTAGCGATTTGTTAAAAGGGCAGTATTTGTTCATCAGTTTATTAATAAAAATCAGTGCCGCTTGTCAAGACTGTGGCCGGATAGCGTTAGCTAATAATGAACAGGCCAAGTCAAATTCTGGTCGTGAGCGGCTATTTGAAAGTGTTGGATTGTTACTTTGGGTTAACTGAGGAGCATTCTCCTAAATTCAAATGAAATCGGGGTCTGGGATGGAAGAGTTATCCTTTGTCTTTTTCTCTCTTCTCCTTCTTATCTATCTGTTCATCAAAATACTCTCTCTCTCTCTAAAATTGAAAAGGCGATGAAAATAAACAGGTTATTGCGCATAGAGGCCGTCTGTAAGAAATAATAGTAATAATTCGGAAAAATATATTTCTGACCCAAAAAGGCAACTCGATTCGCATATTAGTTTCGCCCCAACGTTTCACAAACGTTTCACATTGTTTGATAATATGCAAATTTTCAAAACAATATAAACACAATATGTTGGCGATTATAAGTATATCAAGGACGGTACGGTCAAATCTGATGATTGTCATTACCGAACACTGCAAACATTATTCAATTCAATGATATTGATTAATACATGTTTCAAAACAATACACAAAATTAAAACACAATTAATACATTTAAAGATGATAAAAAGTTTGTTATGGATACGTACTATATTGGTAAAGAGTATTGCTCTAAACTATTGCATCAATATAGATGTATTTGAAATTCATATTATGAAACAATACAATTGCAAAATTACAGCAAACATTTTTAGGAGCAACACAAACAAATACAGAGACATCTCTCTCTCACCCTCTCTCATCCTTTATCTCTGTATCTGTTTGTGTTGCTCCTAAATTTTTTTGCTGTAATTTTGTAATTGTATTGTTTCATAATATGAATTTCAAATACATATATATAGATGAAATGGTTTTGAGCTATACTGTTTACCAATATAGTACGTATCCTTGTTTCTCTCCATCGATATTGTCCTTTGATTATTTTTTGCGTTTGATTTTTACAATGTACGAATTAACACATTTTTTATCATCTGTAAATGTATTATACTGTGTTTTAGGTGTGCGCATTGTTTGAAATAATGTAGTAATCAATATTATTGAACTGAATAATGTTTGCAGTGTTTGGTAATGCCATAAATCAGATCTGATCGTACCGGTGTTGATATACGATCAGCAAGGGGTAATCATCTTCACAAGGACTGAAAATTATTCCTACTTATAATTGTCAACATGTTGTGTTTATATTGTTTTGAAAATTTGCATATAATCAAACAATGTGAAACGTTTGTGAAACGTTTGGGCGAGACTAAAATTCGAATCAAAAAGTATTTTTTGGTAAGAATTTTTTTTCCGAATTATTACTATTAATTTTAGGCGCAATAACCTGATTATTTCCATCGCCTTTTCAATATTAGAGAGAGAGATAGGTAGGTAGAGATAGAGAGAGAGAAAAGAGGAAGATAGAGAGAAATTGTATTGCGGAGAAAAGTTTAAGAATAAAAACAGGTACAACTAGTAGACTAACTGTTCATGGAACAATTAAAAGGTTTTTGCACCATTCATTTGCTCTCTTAATTTGTTCAAATTTTGCAGAAGATCGGTAAATTTAAAAAACAAATGTTTGGTTCTACAAAGCGGTATCGATCCAAGAACCCTAAGATTCTTAGGCGAGAGTGTTACCACTAAGCTATGTCGCTTGTTAATTGACAGAAGGTAAAAATTTGTTGAGTTGTGTAGTCAATTTGGTAATGATAGAAAGAAGAGATGGAGCGTTCTTCCGTCCATATGAAGTTGATACCCAATGTTGTGAAACCTTTAGAATAGATAGGCGCCTAGCGATTGCTTGAGAGGGCAGTATTTGTTCGTCAGTTTAATAATAAAAATCAGTGCCGCTTGTCAAGACTGTGGCCGGATAGCGTTAGCTAAGAAATGAACAGGCCAAGTCAAACTCTGGTCGGGAGCGGCTATTTGAAGGTGTTGGAATGTCACTTTGGGTTAACTGAGGAGCATTCTCCTAAATTCAAATGAAATCGGGGTCTGGGATGGAAGAGTTATCCTTTGTCTTTTTCTCTTATCTCCTCCTTATCTATCTGTTCATCAAAATACTCTCTCTCTCTCTCTCTAAAATTGAAAAGGCGATGAAAATAAACAGGTTATTGCGCATAGAGGCCGTCTGTAAGAAATAATAGTAATAATTCGGAAAAATATATTTCTGACCCAAAAAGGCAACTCGATTCGCATATTAGTTTCGCCCCAACGTTTCACAAACGTTTCACATTGTTTGATAATATGCAAATTTTCAAAACAATATAAACACAACATGTTGGCGATTATAAGTATATCAAGGACGGTACGGTCAAATCTGATGATTGTCATTACCGAACACTGTTAACATTATTCAATTCAATGATATTGATTAATACATGTTTCAAAACAATACACAAACTTAAAACACAATTAATACATTTAAAGATGATAAAAAGTTTGTTATGGATAAGTACTATATTGGTAAACAGTATTGCTCTAAACTATTGCATCAATATAGATGTATTTGAAATTCATATTATGAAACAATACAATTGCAAAATTACAGCAAACATTTTTAGGAGCAACACAAACAAATACAGAGACAAATCTGTTTCACCTTCTCTCATCCTTTATCTCTGTATCTGTTTGTGTTGCTCCTAAAATTTTTTGCGGTAATTTTGTAAGTGTATTGTTTCATAATATGAATTTCAAATTCATCTATATAGATGAAATGGTGTTGAGCTATACTGTTTACCAATATAGTAGGTATCCTTTTTTTTTTTATTGAGTTTTTCACTTTCACAACATATATACATACATACATGACTTATCTTGTACATGTATTTATATAAATTTCTTGAAAAGCTTCTAAGTATATGATTATTCTATATTATACAGTTCTTATGTAGTGAAAGTAAATTTTGAGAGAGAGAGAGAGAGAGAGAGAGAGAGATTGAGAGTAAATGAAGGGGAGAGAGCAAGGAAAAGGTTTGGGGCATTGTTCATATATGAATATAAAACTTAAACCATAATCATGTGATAGATCCCTGTTCTACAGGGATACTTAAGGGAGGAAAAAAGGATAAAACACGAAAAAAGGACATCACAGTTCAAAACAAGATTGAGATGAGACACATAAAGAGACAATTTAACTATATATAGTACAGTGCTATAGCTTATCACATATATTTTGCCAATGGCTTTCATACTCCTTATATCTACAATTTTTCATTAGCATATATTTTTCAGTCAAGAGCCTTTCTATTACAACATTTTTTAATCCATGTATATTTGGATTTGTATTACTTTTGTATTTACAAGAAAAAATATATTGCTTCACAATAAGAACTAACAAGTTAAAAAATCTATAAATATCTCTATTTTTATATTTTCCAAAGAGAACTGATTGTTTATCAAATGTTATTAACAGATCAAACTGTCGCAAAATCCAGTCTTCAACAGCAGACCATAATTCTTTTACAATAGTACATTCATAGAATAAATGTCCAATACTCTCTTCATCTCTTTTACAGAAAGTACATACAGGAGACTCTGCTTTTTTTTTATTTTGAAAAGATATTTATTTGTCGGAACAATCCTATGTAGAATTTGGAACTGTAACCAATGTAGTTTTGATTCTTGTGTAGATTTAAAGGGGAGTTCAAAAATTTTGTGCCAGGTTTCTTGTGCATAGTTATGACCATTTTCTCTCCATTTTGGTATAGATGTACATGTTTCTCTCTTTTTATCTAATAATAAGTTGTACATAAGTTTGCAGCCTTTACGGTTATTATTAAAAATTAGGATATGATTAGGGATAACAGGTCCATATTCTTTTATTATTTGTAAGTTTGGTATGTTTAAATCTTGTGTATTCAGTCTGGTCCTTACAGCAGTTCTTAAACTTGCATATTCAATAAAGTTTGTCATTGGATTTATTTGTTTCAATTTTTCAAAGCTTATAAAAGTTCCATTAATATTAAGTAAATCACTAACAAAAATAAATCTTGTATTGGCAAAGCTTTTAAAAAATACTGATTTATTGTCTACTGTGATTTTCGGATTGTACCATATATTATCATTTATAACCTGGGGTTTACTTATTAATACATTTTGCTCCTGTATTTTTAACCAGCTAATGAACACCTCTTTCCAGAATGAATTTCCCAAAGTTTTACATAAACTATATGAATAATCTGTGCCATTCCTCCATATTTCTGGGATTTTAATTTTCAGAATGGATTCTAGAAGCTTTACCCATTTTGTATCAGCCCTAATAAGTCTTTTTATCCAAGTGGATTTGAGTGCGGTAATAAAATCCCTATAATCAATCATTTTGAGACCTCCATGGCAGTAATCTTGTACAATTATACTCTTCTTTACTCTATGCACTTTACCACCCCATAAAAATTGAAATATAGTAGGTATCCTTGTTTCTCTCCATCGAATTGATCTTTGATTATTTTTTGCGTTTGACTATTACAATGTACGAATTAACACATCTTTTATCATCTGTAAATGTATTATACTGTGTTTTAGGTGTGCGCATTGTTTGAAATAATGTAGTAATCAATATTATTGAACTGAATAATGTTTGCAGTGTTTGGCAATGCCATAAATCAGATCTTTTCGTACCGGTGTTGATATACGATCAGCAAGGGGTAATCATCTTCATAAGGACTGAAAATTATTCGTACTTATAATTGTCAACATGTTGTGTTTATAATGTTTTGAAAATTTGCATATAATCAAACAATGTGAAACGTTTCTGAAACGCTTGGGCGAGACTAAAATTCGAATCAAAAAGAATTTTTGGTAAGACATTTTTTCCCGAATTTTTACTATTAATTTTAGGCGCAATAACCTGATTATTTCCATCGCCTTTTCAATATTAGAGAGAGAGAGATAGGTAGGTAGGTAGAGAGAGAGAGAGAGAGAGAAAAGGAGAGAGAAGGAGAGAGAAGGAAGAAGATAGAGAGAAATTGTATTGCGGAGAAAAGTTTAAGAATAAAAACAGGTACAACTAGTAGACTAACTGTTCATGGAACAATTAGAAGGTTTTTACACCATTCATATGCTCTCTTAATTTGTTTTAATCCTTTGCAGAAGATCGGTAAATTTAAAAAACAATTGTTTGGTTCTAATAAGCGGTATCGATCCGAGAACCCTAAGATTCTTAGGCAAGTGTGTTACCACTAAGCTATGTCGCTTGTTAATTGACAGAAGGTAAACATTTGTTGAGTTGTGTAATCAATTTGGTAATGAGAGAAAGAAGAGATGGAGCGTTCTTCCGTCCATATGAAGTTGATACCCAGTGTTGTGAAACCTTTAGAATAGATAGGCGCCTAGCGAATGGTTGAGAGGGCAGTATTTGTTCATCAGTTTATTAATAAAAATCAGTGCCGCTCGTAAAGGCCCTGGCCGGATAGCGTTAGCTATGAAATGAACAGGCCAAGTCAAACTCTGGTCGGGAGCGGCTATTTGAAGGTGTTAGAATGTCACTTTCGGTTAACTGAGGAGCATTCTCCTAAATTCAAATGAAATCGGGGTCTGGGATGGAAGAGTTATCCTTTGTCTTTTTCTCTCTTCTCCTTCTTATCTATCTGTCCATCAAAATACTCTCTCTCTCTCTCTCTAAAATTGAAAAGGCGATGAAAATAAACAGGTTATTGCGCATAGAGGCCGTATGTAAGAAATAATAGTAATAATTCGGAAAAAAATATTTCTGACCCAAAAAGGCAACTCGATTCGCATATTAGTTTCGCCCCAACGTTTCACAAACGTTTCACATTGTTTGATAATATGCAAATTTACAAACCAATATAAACACAACATGTTGACGATTATAAGTAATAAAACTTTTCATTCATTATGAAGATGTTTACCTCTTGCTGATCATATATCACGGACGGTACGGTCAAATCTGATGTTTGTCAATACCGAACACTGCAAACATTATTCAATTCAATGATATTGATTACTACATGTTTCCAAACAATACACAAACTTAAAGCACAATTAATACATTTAAAGATGATAAAAAGTTTGTTATGGATACGTACTAAATTGGTAAACAGTATTGCTCTAAACTATTGCATCAATATAGATGTATTTGAAATTCATATTATGAAACAATACAATTGCAAAATTACAGCAAACATTTTTAGGAGCAACACAAACAAATACAGAGACATCTCTCTCTCACCCTCTCTCATCCTTTATCTCTGTATCTGTTTGTGTTGCTCCTAAATTTTTTTGCTGTAATTTTGTAATTGTATTGTTTCATAATATGAATTTCAAATACATATATATAGATGAAATGGTTTTGAGCTATACTGTTTACCAATATAGTACGTATCCTTGTTTCTCTCCATCGATATTGTCCTTTGATTATTTTTTGCGTTTGATTTTTACAATGTACGAATTAACACATTTTTTATCATCTGTAAATGTATTATACTGTGTTTTAGGTGTGCGCATTGTTTGAAATTATGTAGTAATCAATATTATTGAACTGAATAATGTTTGCAGTGTTTGGTAATGCCATAAATCAGATCTGATCGTACCGGTGTTGATATACGACCAGCAAGGGGTAATCATCTTCACAAGGACTGAAAATTATTCCTACTTATAATTGTCAACATGTTGTGTTTATATTGTTTTGAAAATTTGCATATAATCAAACAATGTGAAACGTTTGTGGAACGTTTGGGCGAGACTAAAATTCGAATCAAAAAGTATTTTTTGGTAAGAATTTTTTTTCCGAATTATTACTATTAATTTTAGGCGCAATAACCTGATTATTTCCATCGCCTTTTCAATATTAGAGAGAGAGATAGGTAGAGAGAGAGATAGGTAGAGAGAGATAGGTAGAGAGAGAGAGAGAGTGAGAGAGAAATTGTATTGCAGTATTTGTTCATCAGTTTATTAATAAAAATCAGTGCCGCTTGTCAAGACTGTGGCCGGATAGCGTTAGCTAAGAAATGAACAGGCCAAGTCAAACTGTGGTCGTGAGCACTATTTGAAGGTGTTGGAATGTCACTTTGGGTTAACTGAGGAGCATTCTCCTAAATTCAAATGAAATCGGGGTCTGGGATGGAAGAGTTATCCTTTGTCTTTTTCTCTTATCTACTCCTTATCTATCTGTTCATCAAAATACACTCTCTCTCTCTCTCTCTCTCTCTCTCTCTCTCTCTCTCTCTCTCTCTCTCTCTCTCTCTCTCTCTCTCTCTCTCTAAAATTGAAAAGGCGATGAAAATAAACTGGTTATTGCGCATAGAGGTCGTATGTAAGAAATAATAGTAATAATTCGGAAAAAAATATTTCTGACCCAAAAAGGCAACTCGATTCGCATATTAGTTTCGCCCCAACGTTTCACAAACGTTTCACATTGTTTGATAATATGCAAATTTACAAACCAATATAAACACAACATGTTGACGATTATAAGTAATAAAAATTTTCATTCATTATGAAGATGTTTACCTCTTGCTGATCATATATCACGGACGGTACGGTCAAATCTGATGTTTGTCAATACCGAACACTGCAAACATTATTCAATTCAATGATATTGATTACTACATGTTTCCAAACAATACACAAACTTAAAACACAATTAATACATTTAAAGATGATAAAAAGTTTGTTATGGATACGTACTAAATTGGTAAACAGTATTGCTCTAAACTATTGCATCAATATAGATGTATTTGAAATTCATATTATGAAACAATACAATTGCAAAATTACAGCAAACATTTTTAGGAGCAACACAAACAAATACAGAGACATCTCTCTCTCACCCTCTCTCATCCTTTATCTCTGTATCTGTTTGTGTTGCTCCTAAATTTTTTTGCTGTAATTTTGTAATTGTATTGTTTCATAATATGAATTTCAAATACATATATATAGATGAAATGGTTTTGAGCTATACTGTTTACCAATATAGTACGTATCCTTGTTTCTCTCCATCGATATTGTCCTTTGATTATTTTTTGCGTTTGATTTTTACAATGTACGAATTAACACATTTTTTATCATCTGTAAATGTATTATACTGTGTTTTAGGTGTGCGCATTGTTTGAAATAATGTAGTAATCAATATTATTGAACTGAATAATGTTTGCAGTGTTTGGTAATGCCATAAATCAGATCTGATCGTACCGGTGTTGATATACGATCAGCAAGGGGTAATCATCTTCACAAGGACTGAAAATTATTCCTACTTATAATTGTCAACATGTTGTGTTTATATTGTTTTGAAAATTTGCATATAATCAAACAATGTGAAACGTTTGTGAAACGTTTGGGCGAGACTAAAATTCGAATCAAAAAGTATTTTTTGGTAAGAATTTTTTTTCCGAATTATTACTATTAATTTTAGGCGCAATAACCTGATTATTTCCATCGCCTTTTCAATATTAGAGAGAGAGATAGGTAGAGAGAGAGATAGGTAGAGAGAGATAGGTAGAGAGAGAGAGAGAGAGAGAGAGAGAGAGAGAGAAATTGTATTGCAGTATTTGTTCATCAGTTTATTAATAAAAATCAGTGCCGCTTGTCAAGACTGTGGCCGGATAGCGTTAGCTAAGAAATGAACAGGCCAAGTCAAACTCTGGTCGTGAGCGGCTATTTGAAGGTGTTGGAATGTCACTTTGGGTTAACTGAGGAGCATTCTCCTAAATTCAAATGAAATCGGGGTCTGGGATGGAAGAGTTATCCTTTGTCTTTTTCTCTTATCTCCTCCTTATCTATCTGTTCATCAAAATACTCTCTCTCTCTCTCTCTCTCTCTCTCTCTCTCTCTCTCTCTCTCTCTCTCTCTCTCTCTCTCTCTCTCTCTCCCTCTCTCTCTCTCTCTAAAATTGAAAAGGCGATGAAAATAAACAGGTTATTGCACATAGAGGCCGTCTGTAAGAAATAATAGTAATAATTCGGAAAAAAATATTTCTGACCCAAAAAGGCAACTCGATTTGCATATTAGTCTCGCCCCAACGTTTCACAAACGTTTCACATTGTTTGATAATATGCAAATTTTCAAAACAATATAAACACAACATGTTGGCGATTATAAGTAATAAAACTTTTCATTCGTTATGAAGATGTTTACCTCTTGCTGATCGTATATCACGGACGGTACGGTCAAATCTGATGTTTGTCATTAACCGAACACTGCAAACATTATTCAATTCAATGATATTGATTAATACATGTTTCCAAACAATACACAAACTTAAAACACAATTAATACATTTAAAGATGATAAAAAGTTTGTTGTGGATAAGTACTATATTGGTAAACAGTATTGCTCTAAACTATTGCATTAATATAGATGTATTTGAAATTCATATTATGAAATTAAACAATACAATTGCAAAATTACAGCAAACATTTTTAGGAGCAACACAAACAAATACAGAGACAAATCTCTCACACCCTCTCTCATCCTTTATCTCTGTATCTGTTTGTGTTGCTCCTAAATTTTTTTCGCGTAATTTTGTAATTGTTTTGTCTCCTAATAATGTTTGCAGTGTTTGGTAATGCCATAAATCAGATATGATCGTACCGGTGTTGATATACGATCAGCAAGGGGTAATCATCTTCACAAGGACTGAAAATTATTCCTACTTATAATTGTCAACATGTTGTGTTTATATTGTTTTGAAAAATTTGCATATAATCAAACAATGTGAAACGTTTGGGCGAGACTAAAATTCGAATCAAGTTGTATTTTTTGGTAAGAATTTTTTTTCCGAATTATTACTATTAATTTTAGGCGCAATAACCTGATTATTTCCATCGCCTTTTCAATATTAAACAGAGAGAAAGATAGGTAGAGATAGAGAGAGAGAGAGAGAGAGAAAGAGGAAGATAGAGATAAATTGTATTGCAGAGAAAAGTTTAAGAATAAAAACAGGTACAACTAGTAGACTAACTGTTCATGGAACAATTAGAAAGTTTTTACACCATTCATATGCTCTCTTAATTTGTTCAAATCCTTTGCAGAAGATCGGTAATTTTAAAAAACAAATGTTTGGCTCTACAAAGCGGTATCGATCCGAGAACCCTAAGTTCTTTGGCGAGAGTGTTACCACTAAGCTATGTCGCTTGTTAATTGACAGAAGGTAAACATTTGTTGAGTTGTGTAGTCAATTTGGTAATGATAGGAAGAAGAGATGGAGCGTTCTTCCGTCCGTATGAAGTTGTCACCCAATGTTGTGAAACCTTTAGAATAAATAGGCGCCTAGCGATTTGTTAAGAGGGCAGTATTTGTTCATCAGTTTATTAATAAAAATCAGTGCCGCTTGTCAAGACTGTGGCCGGATAGCGTTAGCTAAGAAATGAACAGGCCAAGTCAAATTCTGGTCGTGAGCGGCTATTTGAAAGTGTTGGATTGTTACTTTGGGTTAACTGAGGAGCATTCTCCTAAATTCAAATGAAATCGGGGTCTGGGATGGAAGAGTTATCCTTTGTCTTTTTCTCTCTTCTCCTTCTTATCTATCTGTTCATCAAAATACTCTCTCTCTCTCTAAAATTGAAAAGGCGATGAAAATAAACAGGTTATTGCGCATAGAGGCCGTCTGTAAGAAATAATAGTAATAATTCGGAAAAATATATTTCTGACCCAAAAAGGCAACTCGATTCGCATATTAGTCTCGCCCCAACGTTTCACAAACGTTTCACATTGTTTGATAATATGCAAATTTTCAAAACAATATAAACACAACATGTTGGCGATTATAAGTATATCAAGGACGGTACGGTCAAATCTGATGATGGTCATTACCGAACACTGCAAACATTATTCAATTCAATGATATTGATTAATACATGTTTCAAAACAATACACAAACTTAAAACACAATTAATACATTTAAAGATGATAAAAAGTTTGTTATGGATAAGTACTATATTGGTAAACAGTATTGCTCTAAACTATTGCATCAATATAGATGTATTTGAAATTCATATTATGAAACAATACAATTGCAAAATTATAGCAAACATTTTTAGGAGCAACACAAACAAATACAGAGACAAATCTGTTTCACCTTCTCTCATCCTAAATTTATCTCTGTATCTGTTTGTGTTGCTCCTAAATTTTTTTGCGGTAATTTTGTAAGTGTATTGTTTCATAATATGAATTTCAAATTCATCTATATAGATGAAATGGTGTTGAGCTATACTGTTTACCAATATAGTAGGTATCCTTTTTTTTTTTTATTGAGTTTTTCACTTTCACAACATATATACATACATACATGACTTATCTTGTACATGTATTTATATAAATTTCTTGAAAAGCTTCTAAGTATATGATTATTCTATATTATACAGTTCTTATGTAGTGAAAGTAAATTTTGAGAGAGAGAGAGAGAGAGAGAGAGAGAGAGAGAGAGAGAGAGAGAGAGAGTAAATGAAGGGGAGAGAGCAAGGAAAAGGTTTGGGGCATTGTTCATATATGAATATAAAACTTAAACCATAATCATGTGATAGATCCCTGTTCTACAGGGATACTTAAGGGAGGAAAAAAGGATAAAACACGAAAAAAGGACATCACAGTTCAAAACAAGATTGAGATGAGACACATAAAGAGACAATTTAACTATATATAGTACAGTGCTATAGCTTATCACATATATTTTGCCAATGGCTTTCATACTCCTAATATCTACAATTTTTCATTAGCATATATTTTTCAGTCAAGAGCCTTTCTATTACAACATTTTTTAATCCATGTATATTTGGATTTGTATTACTTTTGTATTTACAAGAAAAAATATATTGCTTCACAATAAGAACCAACAAGTTAAAAAATCTATAAATATCTCTATTTTTATATTTTCCAAAGAGAACTGATTGTTTATCAAATGTTATTAACAGATCAAACTGTCGCAAAATCCAGTCTTCAACAGCAGACCATAATTCTTTTACAATAGTACATTCATAGAATAAATGTCCAATACTCTCTTCATCTCTTTTACAGAAAGTACATACAGGAGACTCTGCTTTTTTTTATTTTGAAAAGATATTTATTTGTCGGAACAATCCTATGTAGAATTTGGAACTGTAACCAATGTAGTTTTGATTCTTGTGTAGATTTAAAGGGGAGTTCAAAAATTTTGTGCCAGGTTTCTTGTGCATAGTTATGACCATTTTCTCTCCATTTTGGTATAGATGTACATGTTTCTCTCTTTTTATCTAATAATAAGTTGTACATAAGTTTGCAGCCTTTACGGTTATTATTAAAAATTAGGATATGATTAGGGATAACAGGTCCATATTCTTTTATTATTTGTAAGTTTGGTATGTTTAAATCTTGTGTATTCAGTCTGGTCCTTACAGCAGTTCTTAAACTTGCATATTCAATAAAGTTTGTCATTGGATTTATTTGTTTCAATTTTTCAAAGCTTATAAAAGTTCCATTAATATTAAGTAAATCACTAACAAAAATAAATCTTGTATTGGCAAAGCTTTTAAAAAATACTGATTTATTGTCTACTGTGATTTTCGGATTGTACCATATATTATCATTTATAACCTGGGGTTTACTTATTAATACATTTTGCTCCTGTATTTTTAACCAGCTAATGAACACCTCTTTCCAGAATGAATTTCCCAAAGTTTTACATAAACTATATGAATAATCTGTGCCATTCCTCCATATTTCTGGGATTTTAATTTTCAGAATGGATTCTAGAAGCTTTACTCATTTTGTATCAGCCCTAATAAGTCTTTTTATCCAAGTGGATTTGAGTGCGGTAATAAAATCCCTATAATCAATCATTTTGAGACCTCCATGGCAGTAATCTTGTACAATTATACTCTTCTTTACTCTATGCACTTTACCACCCCATAAAAATTGAAATATAGTAGGTATCCTTGTTTCTCTCCATCGAATTGATCTTTGATTATTTTTTGCGTTTGACTATTACAATGTACGAATTAACACATCTTTTATCATCTGTAAATGTATTATACTGTGTTTTAGGTGTGCGCATTGTTTGAAATAATGTAGTAATCAATATTATTGAACTGAATAATGTTTGCAGTGTTTGGCAATGCCATAAATCAGATCTTTTCGTACCGGTGTTGATATACGATCAGCAAGGGGTAATCATCTTCATAAGGACTGAAAATTATTCGTACTTATAATTGTCAACATGTTGTGTTTATAATGTTTTGAAAATTTGCATATAATCAAACAATGTGAAACGATTCTGAAACGCTTGGGCGAGACTAAAATTTGAATCAAAAAGAATTTTTGGTAAGACATTTTTTCCCGAATTTTTACTATTAATTTTAGGCGCAATAACCTGATTATTTCCATCGCCTTTTCAATATTAGAGAGAGAGAGATAGGTAGGTAGAGAGAGAGAGAGAGAGAGAGAGAGAGAGAGAGAGAGAGAAAAGGAGAGAGAAGGAGAGAGAAGGAAGAAGATAGAGAGAAATTGTATTGCGGAGAAAAGTTTAAGAATAAAAACAGGTACAACTAGTAGACTAACTGTTCATGGAACAATTAGAAGGTTTTTGCACCATTCATATGCTCTCTTAATTTGTTTTAATCCTTTGCAGAAGATCGGTAAATTTAAAAAACAAATGTTTGGTTCTAATAAGCGGTATCGATCCGAGAACCCTAAGATTCTTAGGCAAGTGTGTTACCACTAAGCTATGTCGCTTGTTAATTGACAGAAGGTAAACATTTGTTGAGTTGTGTAATCAATTTGGTAATGAGAGAAAGAAGAGATGGAGCGTTCTTCCGTCCATATGAAGTTGATACCCAGTGTTGTGAAACCTTTAGAATAGATAGGCGCCTAGCGAATGGTTGAGAGGGCAGTATTTGTTCATCAGTTTATTAATAAAAATCAGTGCCGCTCGTAAAGGCCCTGGCCAGATAGCGTTAGCTATGAAATGAACAGGCCAAGTCAAACTCTGGTCGGGAGCGGCTATTTGAAGGTGTTAGAATGTCACTTTGGGTTAACTGAGGAGCATTCTCCTAAATTCAAATGAAATCGGGGTCTGGGATGGAAGAGTTATCCTTTGTCTTTTTCTCTCTTCTCCTTCTTATCTATCTGTTCATCAAAATACTCTCTCTCTCTCTCTCTCTAAAATTGAAAAGGCGATGAAAATAAACAGGTTATTGCGCATAGAGGCCGTATGTAAGAAATAATAGTAATAATTCGGAAAAAAATATTTCTGACCCAAAAAGGCAACTCGATTCGCATATTAGTTTCGCCCCAACGTTTCACAAACGTTTCACATTGTTTGATAATATGCAAATTTACAAACCAATATAAACACAACATGTTGACGATTATAAGTAATAAAACTTTTCATTCATTATGAAGATGTTTACCTCTTGCTGATCATATATCACGGACGGTACGGTCAAATCTGATGTTTGTCAATACCGAACACTGCAAACATTATTCAATTCAATGATATTGATTACTACATGTTTCAAAACAATACACAAACTTAAAACACAATTAATACATTTAAAGATGATAAAAAGTTTGTTATGGATACGTACTAAATTGGTAAACAGTATTGCTCTAAACTATTGCATCAATATAGATGTATTTGAAATTCATATTATGAAACAATACAATTGCAAAATTACAGCAAACATTTTTAGGAGCAACACAAACAAATACAGAGACATCTCTCTCTCACCCTCTCTCATCCTTTATCTCTGTATCTGTTTGTGTTGCTCCTAAATTTTTTTGCTGTAATTTTGTAATTGTATTGTTTCATAATATGAATTTCAAATACATATATATAGATGAAATGGTTTTGAGCTATACTGTTTACCAATATAGTACGTATCCTTGTTTCTCTCCATCGATATTGTCCTTTGATTATTTTTTGCGTTTGATTTTTACAATGTACGAATTAACACATTTTTTATCATCTGTAAATGTATTATACTGTGTTTTAGGTGTGCGCATTGTTTGAAATAATGTAGTAATCAATATTATTGAACTGAATAATGTTTGCAGTGTTTAATAATGCCATAAATCAGATCTGATCGTACCGGTGTTGATATACGATCAGCAAGGGGTAATCATCTTCACAAGGACTGAAAATTATTCCTACTTATAATTGTCAACATGTTGTGTTTATATTGTTTTGAAAATTTGCATATAATCAAACAATGTGAAACGTTTGTGGAACGTTTGGGCGAGACTAAAATTCGAATCAAGTTGTATTTTTTTGGTAAGAATTTTTTTCCGAATTATTACTATTAATTTTAGGCGCAATAACCTGATTATTTCCATCGCCTTTTCAATATTAGAGAGAGAGATAGGTAGGTAGAGATAGAGAGAGAGAAAAGAGGAAGATAGAGAGAAATTGTATTGCGGAGAAAAGTTTAAGAATAAAAACAGGTACAACTAGTAGACTAACTGTTCATGGAACAATTAAAAGGTTTTTGCACCATTCATTTGCTCTCTTAATTTGTTCAAATCCTTTGCAGAAGATCGGTAAATTTAGAAAACAAATGTTTGGTTCTACAAAGCGGTATCGATCCAAGAACCCTAAGATTCTTAGGCGAGAGTGTTACCACTAAGCTATGTCGCTTGTTAATTGACAGAAGGTAAAAATTTGTTGAGTTGTGTAGTCAATTTGGTAATGATAGAAAGAAGAGATGGAGCGTTCTTCCGTCCATATGAAGTTGATACCCAATGTTGTGAAACCTTTAGAATAGATAGGCGCCTAGCGATTGCTTGAGAGGGCAGTATTTGTTCATCAGTTTAATAATAAAAATCAGTGCCGCTTGTCAAGACTGTGGCCGGATAGCGTTAGCTAAGAAATGAACAGGCCAAGTCAAACTCTGGTCGTGAGCGGCTATTTGAAGGTGTTGGAATTACTCTTTGGGTTAACTGAGGAGCATTCTCCTAAATTCAAATGAAATCGGGGTCTGGGATGGAAGAGTTATCCTTTGTCTTTTTCTCTTATCTCCTCCTTATCTATCTGTTCATCAAAATACACACTCTCTCTCTCTCTCTCTCTCTCTCTCTAAAATTGAAAAGGCGATGAAAATAAACTGGTTATTGCGCATAGAGGCCGTATGTAAGAAATAATAGTAATAATTCGGAAAAAAATATTTCTGACCCAAAAAGGCAACTCGATTCGCATATTAGTTTCGCCCCAACGTTTCACAAACGTTTCACATTGTTTGATAATATGCAAATTTACAAACCAATATAAACACAACATGTTGACGATTATAAGTAATAAAACTTTTCATTCATTATGAAGATGTTTACCTCTTGCTGATCATATATCACGGACGGTACGGTCAAATCTGATTATTTGTCAATACCGAACACTGCAAACATTATTCAATTCAATGATATTGATTACTACATGTTTCCAAACAATACACAAACTTAAAACACAATTAATACATTTAAAGATGATAAAAAGTTTGTTATGGATACGTACTAAATTGGTAAACAGTATTGCTCTAAACTATTGCATCAATATAGATGTATTTGAAATTCATGTTATGAAACAATACAATTGCAAAATTACAGCAAACATTTTTAGGAGCAACACAAACAAATACAGAGACATCTCTCTCTCTCCCTCTCTCATCCTTTATCTCTGTATCTGTTTGTGTTGCTCCTAAATTTTTTTGCTGTAATTTTGTAATTGTATTGTTTCATAATATGAATTTCAAATACATATATATAGATGAAATGGTTTTGAGCTATACTGTTTACCAATATAGTACGTATCCTTGTTTCTCTCCATCGATATTGTCCTTTGATTATTTTTTGCGTTTGACTTTTACAATGTACGAATTAACACATTTTTTATCATCTGTAAATGTATTATACTGTGTTTTAGGTGTGCGCATTGTTTGAAATAATGTAGTAATCAATATTATTGAACTGAATAATGTTTGCAGTGTTTGGTACTGCCATAAATCAGATCTGATCGTACCGGTGTTGATATACGATCAGCAAGGGGTAATCATCTTCACAAGGACTGAAAATTATTCCTACTTATAATTGTCAACATGTTGTGTTTATATTGTTTTGAAAATTTGCATATAATCAAACAATGTGAAACGTTTGTGGAACGTTTGGGCGAGACTAAAATTCGAATCAAGTTGTATTTTTTTGGTAAGAATTTTTTTCCGAATTATTACTATTAATTTTAGGCGCAATAACCTGATTATTTCCATCGCCTTTTCAATATTAGAGAGAGAGATAGGTAGGTAGAGATAGAGAGAGAGAAAAGAGGAAGATAGAGAGAAATTGTATTGCGGAGAAAAGTTTAAGAATAAAAACAGGTACAACTAGTAGACTAACTGTTCATGGAACAATTAAAAGGTTTTTGCACCATTCATTTGCTCTCTTAATTTGTTCAAATCCTTTGCAGAAGATCGGTAAATTTAAAAAACAAATGTTTGGTTCTACAAAGCGGTATCGATCCAAGAACCCTAAGATTCTTAGGCGAGAGTGTTACCACTAAGCTATGTCGCTTGTTAATTGACAGAAGGTAAAAATTTGTTGAGTTGTGTAGTCAATTTGGTAATGATAGAAAGAAGAGATGGAGCGTTCTTCCGTCCATATGAAGTTGATACCCAATGTTGTGAAACCTTTAGAATAGATAGGCGCCTAGCGATTGCTTGAGAGGGCAGTATTTGTTCATCAGTTTAATAATAAAAATCAGTGCCGCTTGTCAAGACTGTGGCCGGATAGCGTTAGCTAAGAAATGAACAGGCCAAGTCAAACTCTGGTCGTGAGCGGCTATTTGAAGGTGTTGGAATGTCACTTTGGGTTAACTGAGGAGCATTCTCCTAAATTCAAATGAAATCGGGGTCTGGGATGGAAGAGTTATCCTTTGTCTTTTTCTCTTATCTCCTCCTTATCTATCTGTTCATCAAAATACACACTCTCTCTCTCTCTCTCTCTCTCTCTCTCTCTCTCTAAAATTGAAAAGGCGATGAAAATAAACTGGTTATTGCGCATAGAGGCCGTATGTAAGAAATAATAGTAATAATTCGGAAAAAAATATTTCTGACCCAAAAAGGCAACTCGATTCGCATATTAGTTTCGCCCCAACGTTTCACAAACGTTTCACATTGTTTGATAATATGCAAATTTACAAACCAATATAAACACAACATGTTGACGATTATAAGTAATAAAACTTTTCATTCATTATGAAGATGTTTACCTCTTGCTGATCATATATCACGGACGGTACGGTAAAATCTGATGTTTGTCAATACCGAACACTGCAAACATTATTCAATTCAATGATATTGATTACTACATGTTTCCAAACAATACACAAACTTAAAACACAATTAATACATTTAAAGATGATAAAAAGTTTGTTATGGATACGTACTAAATTGGTAAACAGTATTGCTCTAAACTATTGCATCAATATAGATGTATTTGAAATTCATATTATGAAACAATACAATTGCAAAATTACAGCAAACATTTTTAGGAGCAACACAAACAAATACAGAGACATCTCTCTCTCTCCCTCTCTCATCCTTTATCTCTGTATCTGTTTGTGTTGCTCCTTAATTTTTTTGCTGTAATTTTGTAATTGTATTGTTTCATAATATGAATTTCAAATACATATATATAGATGAAATGGTTTTGAGCTATACTGTTTACCAATATAGTACGTATCCTTGTTTCTCTCCATCGATATTGTCCTTTGATTATTTTTTGCGTTTGACTTTTACAATGTACGAATTAACACATTTTTTATCATCTGTAAATGTATTATACTGTGTTTTAGGTGTGCGCATTGTTTGAAATAATGTAGTAATCAATATTATTGAACTGAATAATGTTTGCAGTGTTTGGTACTGCCATAAATCAGATCTGATCGTACCGGTGTTGATATACGATCAGCAAAGGGTAATCATCTTCACAAGGACTGAAAATTATTCCTACTTATAATTGTCAACATGTTGTGTTTATATTGTTTTGAAAATTTGCATATAATCAAACAATGTGAAACGTTTGTGGAACGTTTGGGCGAGACTAAAATTCGAATCAAGTTGTATTTTTTTGGTAAGAATTTTTTTCCGAATTATTACTATTAATTTTAGGCGCAATAACCTGATTATTTCCATCGCCTTTTCAATATTAGAGAGAGAGATAGGTAGGTAGAGATAGAGAGAGAGAAAAGAGGAAGATAGAGAGAAATTGTATTGCGGAGAAAAGTTTAAGAATAAAAACAGGTACAACTAGTAGACTAACTGTTCATGGAACAATTAAAAGGTTTTTGCACCATTCATTTGCTCTCTTAATTTGTTCAAATCCTTTGCAGAAGATCGGTAAATTTAAAAAACAAATGCGGTATCGATCCAAGAACCCTAAGATTCTTAGGCGAGAGTGTTACCACTAAGCTATGTCGCTTGTTAATTGACAGAAGGTAAAAATTTGTTGAGTTGTGTAGTCAATTTGGTAATGATAGAAAGAAGAGATGGAGCGTTCTTCCGTCCATATGAAGTCGATACCCAATGTTGTGAAACCTTTAGAATAGATAGGCGCCTAGCGATTGGTTGAGAGGGCAGAATTTGTTCATCAGTTTAATAATAAAAATCAGTGCCGCTTGTCAAGACTGTGGCCGGATAACGTTAGCTAAGAAATGAACAAGCCAAGTCAAACTCTGGTCGTGAGCGGCTATTTGAAGGTGTTGGAATGTCACTTTGGGTTAACTGAGGAGCATTCTCCTAAATTCAAATGAAATCGGGGTCTGGGATGGAAGAGTTATCCTTTGTCTTTTTCTCTTATCTCCTCCTTATCTATCTGTTCATCAAAATACACTCTCTCTCTCTCTCTCTCTCTCTCTCTCTCTCTCTCTCTCTCTCTCTCTCTCTCTAAAATTGAAAAGGCGATGAAAATAAACTGGTTATTGCGCATAGAGGCCGTATGTAAGAAATAATAGTAATACTTCGGAAAAAATATTTCTGACCCAAAAAGGCAACTCGATTCGCATATTAGTCTCGCCCCAACGTTTCACAAACGTTTCACATTGTTTGATAATATGCAAATTTTCAAAACAATATAAACACAACATGTTGACGATTATAAGTAATAAAACTTTTCATTCATTATGAAGGTGTTTACCTCTTGCTGATCGTATATCACGGACGGTACGGTCAAATCTGATGATTGTCATCAACCGAACACTGCAAACATTATTCAATTCAATGATATTGATTACTACATGTTTCCAAACAATACACAAACTTAAAACACAATTAATACATTTAAAGATGATAAAAAGTTTGTTATGGATACGTACTATATTGGTAAACAGTATTGCTCTAAACTATTGCATCAATATAGATGTATTTGAAATTCATATTATGAAACAATACAATTGCAAAATTACAGCAAACATTTTTAGGAGCAACACAAACAAATACAGAGACATCTCTCTCTCACCCTCTCTCATCCTTTATCTCTGTATCTGTTTGTGTTGCTCCTAAATTTTTTTGCTGTAATTTTGTAATTGTATTGTTTCATAATATGAATTTCAAATACATATATATAGATGAAATGGTTTTGAGCTATACTGTTTACCAATATAGTACGTATCCTTGTTTCTCTCCATCGATATTGTCCTTTGATTATTTTTTGCGTTTGATTTTTACAATGTACGAATTAACACATTTTTTATCATCTGTAAATGTATTATACTGTGTTTTAGGTGTGCGCATTGTTTGAAATAATGTAGTAATCAATATTATTGAACTGAATAATGTTTGCAGTGTTTGGTAATGCCATAAATCAGATCTGATCGTACCGGTGTTGATATACGATCAGCAAGGGGTAATCATCTTCACAAGGACTGAAAATTATTCCTACTTATAATTGTCAACATGTTGTGTTTATATTATTTTGAAAATTTGCATATAATCAAACAATGTGAAACGTTTGTGAAACGTTTGGGCGAGACTAAAATTCGAATCAAGTTCTAATTTTTTGGTAAGAATTTTTTTCCGAATTATTACTATTAATTTTAGGCGCAATAACCTGATTATTTCCATCGCCTTTTCAATATTAGAGAGAGAGATAGGTAGGTAGAGATAGAGAGAGAGAAAAGAGGAAGATAGAGAGAAATTGTATTGCGGAGAAAAGTTTAAGAATAAAAACAGGTACAACTAGTAGACTAACTGTTCATGGAACAATTAAAAGGTTTTTGCACCATTCATTTGCTCTCTTAATTTGTTCAAATCCTTTGCAGAAGATCGGTAAATTTAAAAAACAAATGTTTGGTTCTACAAAGCGGTATCGATCCAAGAACCCTAAGATTCTTAGGCGAGAGTGTTACCACTAAGCTATGTCGCTTGTTAATTGACAGAAGGTAAAAATTTGTTGAGTTGTGTAGTCAATTTGGTAATGATAGAAAGAAGAGATGGAGCGTTCTTCCGTCCAAATGAATCAATACCCAATGTTGTGAAACCTTTAGAATAGATAGGCGCCTAGCGATTGCTTGAGAGGGCAGTATTTGTTCATCAGTTTAATAATAAAAATCAGTGCCGCTTGTCAAGACTGTGGCCGGATAGCGTTAGCTAAGAAATGAACAGGCCAAGTCAAACTCTGGTCGTGAGCGGCTATTTGAAGGTGTTGGAATGTCACTTTGGGTTAACTGAGGAGCATTCTCCTAAATTCAAATGAAATCGGGGTCTGGGATGGAAGAGTTATCCTTTGTCTTTTTCTCTTATCTCCTCCTTATCTATCTGTTCATCAAAATACACACTCTCTCTCTCTCTCTCTCTCTCTCTCTCTCTAAAATTGAAAAGGCGATGAAAATAAACTGGTTATTGCGCATAGAGGCCGTATGTAAGAAATAATAGTAATAATTCGGAAAAAAATATTTCTGACCCAAAAAGGCAACTCGATTCGCATATTAGTTTCGCCCCAACGTTTCACAAACGTTTCACATTGTTTGATAATATGCAAATTTACAAACCAATATAAACACAACATGTTGACGATTATAAGTAATAAAACTTTTCATTCATTATGAAGATGTTTACCTCTTGCTGATCATATATCACGGACGGTACGGTCAAATCTGATGTTTGTCAATACCGAACACTGCAAACATTATTCAATTCAATGATATTGATTACTACATGTTTCCAAACAATACACAAACTTAAAACACAATTAATACATTTAAAGATGATAAAAAGTTTGTTATGGATACGTACTAAATTGGTAAACAGTATTGCTCTAAACTATTGCATCAATATAGATGTATTTGAAATTCATGTTATGAAACAATACAATTGCAAAATTACAGCAAACATTTTTAGGAGCAACACAAACAAATACAGAGACATCTCTCTCTCTCCCTCTCTCATCCTTTATCTCTGTATCTGTTTGTGTTGCTCCTAAATTTTTTTGCTGTAATTTTGTAATTGTATTGTTTCATAATATGAATTTCAAATACATATATATAGATGAAATGGTTTTGAGCTATACTGTTTACCAATATAGTACGTATCCTTGTTTCTCTCCATCGATATTGTCCTTTGATTATTTTTTGCGTTTGATTTTTACAATGTACGAATTAACACATTTTTTATCATCTGTAAATGTATTATACTGTGTTTTAGGTGTGCGCATTGTTTGAAATAATGTAGTAATCAATATTATTGAACTGAATAATGTTTGCAGTGTTTGGTACTGCCATAAATCAGATCTGATCGTACCGGTGTTGATATACGATCAGCAAGGGGTAATCATCTTCACAAGGACTGAAAATTATTCCTACTTATAATTGTCAACATGTTGTGTTTATATTGTTTTGAAAATTTGCATATAATCAAACAATGTGAAACGTTTGTGGAACGTTTGGGCGAGACTAAAATTCGAATCAAGTTGTATTTTTTTGGTAAGAATTTTTTTCCGAATTATTACTATTAATTTTAGGCGCAATAACCTGATTATTTCCATCGCCTTTTCAATATTAGAGAGAGAGATAGGTAGGTAGAGATAGAGAGAGAGAAAAGAGGAAGATAGAGAGAAATTGTATTGCGGAGAAAAGTTTAAGAATAAAAACAGGTACAACTAGTAGACTAACTGTTCATGGAACAATTAAAAGGTTTTTGCACCATTCATTTGCTCTCTTAATTTGTTCAAATCCTTTGCAGAAGATCGGTAAATTTAAAAAACAAATGTTTGGTTCTACAAAGCGGTATCGATCCAAGAACCCTAAGATTCTTAGGCGAGAGTGTTACCACTAAGCTATGTCGCTTGTTAATTGACAGAAGGTAAAAATTTGTTGAGTTGTGTAGTCAATTTGGTAATGATAGAAAGAAGAGATGGAGCGTTCTTCCGTCCATATGAAGTTGATACCCAATGTTGTGAAACCTTTAGAATAGATAGGCGCCTAGCGATTGCTTGAGAGGGCAGTATTTGTTCATCAGTTTAATAATAAAAATCAGTGCCGCTTGTCAAGACTGTGGCCGGATAGCGTTAGCTAAGAAATGAACAGGCCAAGTCAAACTCTGGTCGTGAGCGGCTATTTGAAGGTGTTGGAATGTCACTTTGGGTTAACTGAGGAGCATTCTCCTAAATTCAAATGAAATCGGGGTCTGGGATGGAAGAGTTATCCTTTGTCTTTTTCTCTTATCTCCTCCTTATCTATCTGTTCATCAAAATACACACACACTCTCTCTCTCTCTCTCTCTCTCTAAAATTGAAAAGGCGATGAAAATAAACTGGTTATTGCGCATAGAGGCCGTATGTAAGAAATAATAGTAATAATTCGGAAAAAAATATTTCTGACCCAAAAAGGCAACTCGATTCGCATATTAGTTTCGCCCCAACGTTTCACAAACGTTTCACATTGTTTGATAATATGCAAATTTACAAACCAATATAAACACAACATGTTGACGATTATAAGTAATAAAACTTTTCATTCATTATGAAGATGTTTACCTCTTGCTGATCATATATCACGGACGGTACGGTAAAATCTGATGTTTGTCAATACCGAACACTGCAAACATTATTCAATTCAATGATATTGATTACTACATGTTTCCAAACAATACACAAACTTAAAACACAATTAATACATTTAAAGATGATAAAAAGTTTGTTATGGATACGTACTAAATTGGTAAACAGTATTGCTCTAAACTATTGCATCAATATAGATGTATTTGAAATTCATATTATGAAACAATACAATTGCAAAATTACAGCAAACATTTTTAGGAGCAACACAAACAAATACAGAGACATCTCTCTCTCTCCCTCTCTCATCCTTTATCTCTGTATCTGTTTGTGTTGCTCCTAAATTTTTTTGCTGTAATTTTGTAATTGTATTGTTTCATAATATGAATTTCAAATACATATATATAGATGAAATGGTTTTGAGCTATACTGTTTACCAATATAGTACGTATCCTTGTTTCTCTCCATCGATATTGTCCTTTGATTATTTTTTGCGTTTGACTTTTACAATGTACGAATTAACACATTTTTTATCATCTGTAAATGTATTATACTGTGTTTTAGGTGTGCGCATTGTTTGAAATAATGTAGTAATCAATATTATTGAACTGAATAATGTTTGCAGTGTTTGGTACTGCCATAAATCAGATCTGATCGTACCGGTGTTGATATACGATCAGCAAAGGGTAATCATCTTCACAAGGACTGAAAATTATTCCTACTTATAATTGTCAACATGTTGTGTTTATATTGTTTTGAAAATTTGCATATAATCAAACAATGTGAAACGTTTGTGGAACGTTTGGGCGAGACTAAAATTCGAATCAAGTTGTATTTTTTTGGTAAGAATTTTTTTCCGAATTATTACTATTAATTTTAGGCGCAATAACCTGATTATTTCCATCGCCTTTTCAATATTAGAGAGAGAGATAGGTAGGTAGAGATAGAGAGAGAGAAAAGAGGAAGATAGAGAGAAATTGTATTGCGGAGAAAAGTTTAAGAATAAAAACAGGTACAACTAGTAGACTAACTGTTCATGGAACAATTAAAAGGTTTTTGCACCATTCATTTGCTCTCTTAATTTGTTCAAATCCTTTGCAGAAGATCGGTAAATTTAAAAAACAAATGCGGTATCGATCCAAGAACCCTAAGATTCTTAGGCGAGAGTGTTACCACTAAGCTATGTCGCTTGTTAATTGACAGAAGGTAAAAATTTGTTGAGTTGTGTAGTCAATTTGGTAATGATAGAAAGAAGAGATGGAGCGTTCTTCCGTCCATATGAAGTTGATACCCAATGTTGTGAAACCTTTAGAATAGATAGGCGCCTAGCGATTGCTTGAGAGGGCAGTATTTGTTCATCAGTTTAATAATAAAAATCAGTGCCGCTTGTCAAGACTGTGGCCGGATAGCGTTAGCTAAGAAATGAACAGGCCAAGTCAAACTCTGGTCGTGAGCGGCTATTTGAAGGTGTTGGAATGTCACTTTGGGTTAACTGAGGAGCATTCTCCTAAATTCAAATGAAATCGGGGTCTGGGATGGAAGAGTTATCCTTTGTCTTTTTCTCTTATCTCCTCCTTATCTATCTGTTCATCAAAATACACACTCTCTCTCTCTCTCTCTCTCTCTCTCTCTCTCTAAAATTGAAAAGGCGATGAAAATAAACTGGTTATTGCGCATAGAGGCCGTATGTAAGAAATAATAGTAATAATTCGGAAAAAAATATTTCTGACCCAAAAAGGCAACTCGATTCGCATATTAGTTTCGCCCCAACGTTTCACAAACGTTTCACATTGTTTGATAATATGCAAATTTACAAACCAATATAAACACAACATGTTGACGATTATAAGTAATAAAACTTTTCATTCATTATGAAGATGTTTACCTCTTGCTGATCATATATCACGGACGGTACGGTAAAATCTGATGTTTGTCAATACCGAACACTGCAAACATTATTCAATTCAATGATATTGATTACTACATGTTTCCAAACAATACACAAACTTAAAACACAATTAATACATTTAAAGATGATAAAAAGTTTGTTATGGATACGTACTAAATTGGTAAACAGTATTGCTCTAAACTATTGCATCAATATAGATGTATTTGAAATTCATATTATGAAACAATACAATTGCAAAATTACAGCAAACATTTTTAGGAGCAACACAAACAAATACAGAGACATCTCTCTCTCTCCCTCTCTCATCCTTTATCTCTGTATCTGTTTGTGTTGCTCCTAAATTTTTTTGCTGTAATTTTGTAATTGTATTGTTTCATAATATGAATTTCAAATACATATATATAGATGAAATGGTTTTGAGCTATACTGTTTACCAATATAGTACGTATCCTTGTTTCTCTCCATCGATATTGTCCTTTGATTATTTTTTGCGTTTGATTTTTACAATGTACGAATTAACACATTTTTTATCATCTGTAAATGTATTATACTGTGTTTTAGGTGTGCGCATTGTTTGAAATAATGTAGTAATCAATATTATTGAACTGAATAATGTTTGCAGTGTTTGGTAATGCCATAAATCAGATCTGATCGTACCGGTGTTGATATACGATCAGCAAGGGGTAATCATCTTCACAAGGACTGAAAATTATTCCTACTTATAATTGTCAACATGTTGTGTTTATATTATTTTGAAAATTTGCATATAATCAAACAATGTGAAACGTTTGTGAAACGTTTGGGCGAGACTAAAATTCGAATCAAGTTCTAATTTTTTGGTAAGAATTTTTTTCCGAATTATTACTATTAATTTTAGGCGCAATAACCTGATTATTTCCATCGCCTTTTCAATATTAGAGAGAGAGATAGGTAGGTAGAGATAGAGAGAGAGAAAAGAGGAAGATAGAGAGAAATTGTATTGCGGAGAAAAGTTTAAGAAAAAAAACAGGTACAACTAGTAGACTAACTGTTCATGGAACAATTAAAAGGTTTTTGCACCATTCATTTGCTCTCTTAATTTGTTCAAATCCTTTGCAGAAGATCGGTAAATTTAAAAAACAAATGTTTGGTTCTACAAAGCGGTATCGATCCAAGAACCCTAAGATTCTTAGGCGAGAGTGTTACCACTAAGCTATGTCGCTTGTTAATTGACAGAAGGTAAAAATTTGTTGAGTTGTGTAGTCAATTTGGTAATGATAGAAAGAAGAGATGGAGCGTTCTTCCGTCCATATGAAGTCAATACCCAATGTTGTGAAACCTTTAGAATAGATAGGCGCCTAGCGATTGCTTGAGAGGGCAGTATTTGTTCATCAGTTTAATAATAAAAATCAGTGCCGCTTGTCAAGACTGTGGCCGGATAGCGTTAGCTAAGAAATGAACAGGCCAAGTCAAACTCTGGTCGTGAGCGGCTATTTGAAGGTGTTGGAATGTCACTTTGGGTTAACTGAGGAGCATTCTCCTAAATTCAAATGAAATCGGGGTCTGGGATGGAAGAGTTATCCTTTGTCTTTTTCTCTTATCTCCTCCTTATCTATCTGTTCATCAAAATACACTCTCTCTCTCTCTCTCTCTCTCTCTCTCTCTCTCTCTCTCTCTCTCTCTCTCTCTCTCTCTCTCTCTCTCTCTCTCTCTAAAATTGAAAAGGCGATGAAAATAAACTGGTTATTGCGCATAGAGGCCGTATGTAAGAAATAATAGTAATAATTCGGGAAAAAATATTTCTGACCCAAAAAGGCAACTCGATTCGCATATTAGTTTCGCCCCAACGTTTCACAAACGTTTCACATTGTTTGATAATATGCAAATTTACAAACCAATATAAACACAACATGTTAACGATTATAAGTAATAAAAATTTTCCTTCATTATCAAGATGTTTACCTCTTGCTGATCATATATCACAGACGGTACGGTCAAATCTGATGTTTGTCAATACCGAACACTGCAAACATTATTCAATTCAATGATATTGATTACTACATGTTTCCAAACAATACACAAACTTAAAACACAATTAATACATTTAAAGATGATAAAAAGTTTGTTATGGATACGTACTAAATTGGTAAACAGTATTGCTCTAAACTATTGCATCAATATAGATGTATTTGAAATTCATATTATGAAACAATACAATTGCAAAATTACAGCAAACATTTTTAGGAGCAACACAAACAAATACAGAGACATCTCTCTCTCACCCTCTCTCATCCTTTATCTCTGTATCTGTTTGTGTTGCTCCTAAATTTTTTTGCTGTAATTTTGTAATTGTATTGTTTCATAGTATGAATTTCAAATACATATATATAGATGAAATGGTTTTGAGCTATACTGTTTACCAATATAGTACGTATCCTTTTTTCTCTCCATCGATCTTGTCCTTTGATTATTTTTTGCGTTTGATTTTTACAATGTACGAATTAACACATTTTTTATCATCTGTAAATGTATTATACTGTGTTTTAGGTGTGCGCATTGTTTGAAATAATGTAGTAATCAATATTATTGAACTGAATAATGTTTGCAGTGTTTGGTAATGCCATAAATCAGATCTGATCGTACCGGTGTTGATATACGATCAGCAAGGGGTAATCATCTTCACAAGGACTGAAAATTATTCCTACTTATAATTGTCAACATGTTGTGTTTATATTGTTTTGAAAATTTGCAGATAATCAAACAATGTGAAACGTTTGGGCGAGACTAAAATTCGAATCAAGTTGTATTTTTTGGTAAGAATTTTTTTCCCGAATTATTACTATCAATTTTAGGCGCAATAACCTGATTATTTCCATCGCCTTTTCAATATTAGAGAGAGAGATAGGTAGGTAGAGATAGAGAGAGAGAGAAAGAGGAAGATAGAGAGAAATTGTATTGCAGAGAAAAGTTTAAGAATAAAAACAGGTACAACTAGTAGACTAACTGTTCATGGAACAATTAAAAGGTTTTTGCACCATTCATTTGCTCTCTTAATTTGTTCAAATCCTTTGCAGAAGATCGGTAAATTTAAAAAACAAATGTTTGGTTCTACAAAGCGGTATCGATCCAAGAACCCTAAGATTCTTAGGCGAGAGTGTTACCACTAAGCTATGTCGCTTGTTAATTGACAGAAGGTAAAAATTTGTTGAGTTGTGTAGTCAATTTGGTAATGATAGAAAGAAGAGATGGAGCGTTCTTCCGTCCATATGAAGTCGATACCCAATGTTGTGAAACCTTTAGAATAGATAGGCGCCTAGCGATTGGTTGAGAGGGCAGTATTTGTTCATCAGTTTATTAATAAAAATCAGTGCCGCTTGTCAAGACTGTGGCCGGATAACGTTAGCTAAGAAATGAACAGGCCAAGTCAAACTCTGGTCGTGAGCGGCTATTTGAAGGTGTTGGAATGTCACTTTGGGTTAACTGAGGAGCATTCTCCTGAATTGAAATGAAATCGGGGTCTGGGATGGAAGAGTTATCCTTTGTCTTTTTCTCTTATCTCCTTCTTATCTATCTGTTCATCAAAATACACACTCTCTCTCTCTCTCTCTTTCTCTCTCTCTCTAAAATTGAAAAGGCGATGAAAATAAACAGGTTATTGCGCATAGAGGCCGTCTGTAAGAAATAATAGTAATACTTCGGAAAAAATATTTCTGACCCAAAAAGGCAACTCGATTCGCATATTAGTCTCGCCCCAACGTTTCACAAACGTTTCACATTGTTTGATAATATGCAAATTTTCAAAACAATATAAACACAACATGTTGACGATTATAAGTAATAAAACTTTTCATTCATTATGAAGGTGTTTACCTCTTGCTGATCGTATATCACGGACGGTACGGTCAAATCTGATGATTGTCATCAACCGAACACTGCAAACATTATTCAATTCAATGATATTGATTACTACATGTTTCCAAACAATACACAAACTTAAAACACAATTAATACATTTAAAGATGATAAAAAGTTTGTTATGGATACGTACTATATTGGTAAACAGTATTGCTCTAAACTATTGCATCAATATAGATGTATTTGAAATTCATATTATGAAACAATACAATTGAAAAATTACAGCAAACATTTTTAGGAGCAACACAAACAAATACAGAGACAAATCTCTCTCACCCTCTCTCATCCTTTATCTCTGTATCTGTTTGTGTTGCTCCTAAATTTTTTTGGCGTAATTTTGTAATTGTATTGTTTCATAATATGAATTTCAAATACATTTATATAGATGAAATGGTTTTGAGCTATACTGTTTACCAATATAGTACGTGTCCTTGTTTCTCTCCATCGAATTGTCCTTTGATTATTTTTGCGTTTGATTTTTACAATGTACGAATTAACACATTTTTTATCATCTGTAAATGTATTATACTGTGTTTTAGGTGTGCGCATTGTTTGAAATAATGTATTAATCAATATTATTGAACTGAATAATGTTTGCAGTGTTTGGTAATGCCATAAATCAGATCTGATCGTACCTGTGTTGATATACGATCAGCAAGCGTAATCATCTTCACATGGACTGAAAATTATTCGTACTTATAATTGTCAACATGTTGTGTTTATATTGTTTTGAAAATTTGCATATAATCAAACAATGTGAAACGTTTCTGAAACGCTTTGGCGAGACTAAAATTCGAATCAAAAAGTATTTTTTGGTAAGAAATTTTTTCCCGAATTATTACTATTAATTTTAGGCGCAATAACCTGATTATTTCCATCGCCTTTTCAATATTAGAGAGAGAGATAGGTAGAGAGGGAGAGAGAGAGAAAAGGAGAGAGAAGGAGAGAGAAGGAGGAAGATAGAGAGAAATTGTATTGCGGAGAAAAGTTTAAAAAAAACAGGTACAACTAGTAGACTTACTGTTCATGGAACAATTAGAAGGTTTTTACACCATTCATATGCTCTCTTAATTTGTTCAAATCCTTTGCAGAAGATCGGTAAATTTAAAAAACAAATGTTTGGTTCTACAAAGCGGTATCGATCCGAGAACCCTAAGATTCTTAGGCGTTACCACTAAGCTATGTCGCTTGTTAATTGACAGAAGGTAAAAATTTGTTGAGTTGTGTAGTCAATTTGGTAATGAGAGACAGAAGAGATGGAGCGTTCTTCCGTCCGTATGAAGTTGACACCCAGTGTTGTGAAACCTTTAGAATAGATAGGCGCCTAGCGAATGGTTGAGAGGGCAGTATTTGATCATCAGTTTATTAATAAAAATCAGTGCCGCTCGTAAAGACCCTAGCCGGATAGCGTTAGCTAAGAAATGAACAGTCCAAGTCAAACTCTGGTCGCGAGCGGCTATTTGAAGGTGTTGGAATGTCACTTTGAGTTAACTGAGGAGCATTCTCCTAAATTCAAATGAAATCGGGGTCTGGGATGGAAGAGTTATCCTTTGTCTTTTTCTCTCTTCTCCTTCTTATCTATCTGTTCATCAAAATACTCTCTCTCTCTCTCTAAAATTGAAATGGCGATGAAAATAAACAGGTTATTGCCCATAGAGGCCGTATGTAAGAAATAATAGTAATAATTCGGAAAAAAATAGTTCTGACCCAAAAAGGCAACTCGATTCGCATATTAGTTTCGCCCCAACGTTTCACAAACGTTTCACATTGTTTGATAATATGCAAATTTACAAAACAATATAAACACAACATGTTGACGATTATAAGTAATAAAAATTTTCATTCATTATGAAGATGTTTACCTCTTGCTGATCGTATATCACGGACGGTACGGTCAAATCTGATGTTTGTCAATACCGAACACTGCAAACATTATTCAATTCAATGATATTGATTACTACATGTTTCCAAACAATACACAAACTTAAAACACAATTAATACATTTAAAGATGATAAAAAGTTTGTTATGGATACGTATTATATTCACCCCTGCGAATGTGTTCGGAATGTTTTCTTTATCGTTGCTAAGTATGTAATAAATCCAGAGGTGCTCGAATGAAAGTTCACGAGACTTCACCGAGATTTGTTCAGTTCCTGTGAAATTTCGAGCGGAAGTATTAAGTGTTCGGATAATATTCTCAAAATACGTAAGTACTGGTCGTTTTTCATATAGTATCCTACTTTGGTTTTTGTTAAAACATGAAACTCTTTTAATATGAATGTCTTATTTCACCATTTAGCGGTTTTTATATTAAACGATAATATTCAGAACAGAGTTATCGTTCGTGTTCAACCACGTGCTGAGTGGTTGAAAATATAAACATTGCGTGGCTTAATAAAATCATATCCATGTTTGATGCTTGTGGTGTGCAATACCATGTTTTAAAAAAAAATAATGGATGTCTGTTTTGCATAAAAACTTAGTATATCGAGTCATTTTCAAGGAACATTCTGCATAAAATAGTATAGTCTGTTTCACTATTGATGCTATTTACTAGGTCAGGCGCGGATCGAAAACTAATCCTCAGTGGGGATCTCTACTTATCATGTTAATTGTTGCAACAGCAGACAAAAACTATTTTTTGTATTTTTACATTTATTTCTAGAACACATTTTATCCACCTATTAATGAAGATAAAGTTTAAAATCAATAAACTTCTAGATTTAATAATTGACTACAATAGTACCTAGATTCTATGAACTTGACTATAAACACGAGGCACGATTTTTACTGCGAAACTGAAAGGGTCAAATAAAACGACGTATTCTAAAATTTAAATGACAATAACATTCGCAGGGGTGATATTGGTAAACAGTATTGCTCTAAACTATTGCATCAATATAGATGTATTTGAAATTCATATTATGAAACAATACAATTGCAAAATTACAGCAAACATTTTTAGGAGCAACACAAACAAATACAGAGACATCTCTCTCTCACCCTCTCTCATCCTTTATCTCTGTATCTGATTGTGTTGCTCCTAAAAATTTTTGAGAAGAAAGTTTAAAGATTTTCTCTATATATTCCTATGTAAAACTTGATCCCCCTACTGTGGCCCTATTCTACCCCCGGGGACCATGATTTGCACAAACTAGATTCTACACTACCTGAGGATGCTTCCATTTTTATTTGAGCTTTCCTGGCGTCATAGTTTTTGAGAAGAAAGTTTAAAGACTTTCTCTATATATTCCAATGTAAAACTTGATCCCCATACTGTGGCCCAACCCTATCCCCAGGGACCATGATTTGCACAAACTAGAATCTACACTACCTGAGGATGCTTCCATTTTAATTTGAGCTTTCCTGGCGTCAGAGTTTTTGAGAAGAAAGAATAAATATTTTCTCTATATATTCCTATGTAAAACTTGATCCCCCTACTGTGGCGCAACCCTACCCCCGGGGACCATGATTTGCACAAAATAGAATCTACACTACCTGAGGATGCTTCCATTTTAATTTGAGCTTTCCTGGCGTCATAGTTTTGGAGAAGAAAGTTTAAAGATTTTCTCTATATATTCCTATGTAAAACTTGATCCCCCTACCGTGGCCCAACCCTACCCCCGGGGACCATGATTTGCACTAACTAGATTCTACACTACCTGAGGATGCTTCCAATTTAATTTGAGCTTTCCTGGCATCATAGTTTTTGAGAAGAAAGATTAAACATTTTCTCTATATATTCCTATGTAAAACTTGATCCCCCTACTGTGGCCCAAACCTACCCCCGGGGACCATGATTTGAACAAACTAGAATCTACACTATCTGAGGATGCTTCCATTTTAATTTGAGCTTTCCTGGCGTCATAGTTTTTGGGAAGAAAGTTTAAAGATTTTCTCTATATATTCCTATGTAAAACTTGATCCCCCTACTGTGGCCCAACCCTACCCCCGAGGACCATGATTTGCACTAACTAGATTCTACACTACCTGAGGATGCTTCCAATTTAATTTCAGCTTTCCTGGCATCATAGTTTTTGAGAAGAAAGATTAAACATTATCTCTATATATTCCTATGTAAAACTTGATCCCCCTACTGTGGCCCAAACCTACCCCCGGGGACCATGATTTGAACAAACTAGAATCTACACTATCTGAGGATGCTTCCATTTTAATTTGAGCTTTCCTGGCGTCATAGTTTTTGGGAAGAAAGTTTAAAGATTTTCTCTATATATTCCTATGTAAAACTTGATCCCCCTATTGTGGCGCAACCCTACCCCCGGGGACCATGATTTGCACAAACTAGAATCTACACTACCTGAGGATGCTTCCATTTTAATTTGAGTTTTCCTGGCGTCATAGTTCTTGAGAAGAGAGATTAAAAATTTTCTCTATATATTCCTATGTAAAACTTGATCCCCCTACTGTGGCTCAACCCTATCCCCGGGGGACCATGATTTGAACAAATTAGAATCTACACTACCTGAGGATGCTTCCATTTTAATTTGAGTTTTCCTGGCGTAATATTTTTTGAGAAGAAAGTTTAAAGATTTTCTCTATATATTCTTATGTAAAATTTGATCCCCCTACTGTGGCCCTACCCTACCCCCGGGGACCATGATTTCCACAAACTAGAATCTACACTATCTGAGGATGCTTCCATTTTTTTTGATGTTTCCTGGCGTCATAGTTTTTGAAAAGAAAGTTTAAAGATTTTCTCTATATATTCCTATGTAAAACTTGATCCCCCTACTGTGGCCCAACCCTACCCCCGGGGACCATGATTTGCACAAACTAAAATCTACACTACCTGAGGATGCTTCCAATTTAATTTGAGCTTTTCTGGCATCATAGTTTTGGAGAAGAAAGATTAAAAATTTTCTCTATATATTCCTTTGTAAAACTTGATCCCCCTACTGTGGCCCAACCCTACCCCCGGGGACCATGATTTGCACAAACTAGAATCTACACTACCTGAGGATGCTTCCATTTTAATTTGAGCTTTCCTGGCGTCATAGTTTTTGAGAAGAAAGATTAAAAATTTTCTCTATATATTCCGATGAAAAACTTGATCCCCCTACTGTGGCCACACCCTACCCCCGGGGACCATGATTTGCACAAACTAGAATATACACTACCTGAGGATGCTTCCATTTTAATTTGAGTTTTCCTGGCGTCATAGTTTTTGAGATGCTTCCAATTTAATTTGCGCTTTCCTTGCATCATAGTTTTGGAGAAGAAAGATTAAAAATTTTCTCTATATATTCCTATGGAAAACTTGATCCCCCTACTGTGGCCCAACCCTACCCCCGGGGACCATGATTTGCATAAACTAGAATCTACACTACCTGAGGATGCTTCCATTTTAATTTGCGATTTACATGGTAATATATAGAGAAAACTTTAAACTTTCTTCTCAAAAACAATGACGCCAGGAAAGCTCAAATTAAATTGGAAGCAACCTCAGGTAGTGTAGATTCTAGCTTGTTCAAACCATGGTCCCCGGGGATAGGGTTGGGCCACAGTAGGGGGATCAAGTTTTACATCGGAATATATAGAGAAAATCTTTAAACTTTATTTTCAAAAACTATGACGCCAGGAAAGCTCAAATTAAATTGGAAGCATCCTCAGGTAGTGTAAATTCTAGATTGTTCAAACCATGGTCCCCGGGGATAGGGTTGGGCCACAGTAGGGGGATCAAGTTTTACATAGGAATATATAGAGAAAATCTTTAAACTTTCTTCTCAAAAACTATGACGCCAGGAAAACTCAAATTAAAATGGAAGCATCCTCAGGTAGTGTAGATTCTAGTTTGTGCAAATCATGGTCCCCGGGGGTAGGGTTGGGCCACAGTAGGGGGATCAAGTTTTACATTGGAATATATAGAGAAAATCTGTAAACTTTCTTCTCAAAAACTATGACGCCAGGAAAGCTCAAATTAAAATGGAAGCATCCTCAGGTAGTGTAGCTTCTAGTTTGTTGAAATCATGGTCCCTGGGGATAGGGTTGGGCCACAGTAGGGGGACCAAGTTTTACATTGGAATATATAGAGAAATTTTTTAATCTTTCTTCTCAAAAACTATGACGCCAGGAGAGCTCAAATTAAAATGGAAGCATCCTCCGGTAGTGTAAATTCTAGTTTGTGCAAATCATGGTCCCCGGGGTTAGATTTGGGCCACAGTAGGGGGATCAAGTTTTACATAGGAATATATAGAGAAAATCTTTAATCTTTCCTCTTAAAAAACTATGACGCCAGTAAAGCTCAAATTAAAATGGAAGCATCCTCAGGTAGTGTAGATTCTAGTTTGTGCAAATCATGGTCCCCGGGGGTAGGGTTGGGCCACAGTAGGGGGATCAAGTTTTACATAGGAATATATAGAGAAAATTTTTAATCTTCCTTCTCCAAAACTATGATGCCAGGAAAGCTCAAATTAAATTGGAAGCATCCTCAGGTAGTGTAGATTCTAGTTTGTGCAAATCATGGTCCCCGGGGGTAGGGTTGGGCCACAGTAGGGGGATCAAGTTTTACATAGGAATATATAGAGAAAATCTTTAAACTTTCTTTTCAAAAACTATGACGCCAGGAAACCTCAAAATAAATGGAAGCATCCTCAGGTAGTGTAAATTCTAGTTTGTGCAAATCATGGTCCCCGGGGGTAGGGTTGGGCCACAGTAGGGGGATCAAGTTTTTCATTGGAATATATAGAGAAAATTTTTAATCTTTCTTCTCAAAAACTATGACGCCAGGAAAGCTGAAATTAAAATGGAAGCATCCTCAGGTAGTGTAGATTCTAGTTTGTGCAAATCATGGTCCCCGGGGGTAGGGTTGGGCCACAGTAGGGGGATCAAGTTTTACATACGAATATATAGAGAAAATTTTTAATCTTTCTTCTCCAAAACTATGATGCCAGGAAAGCTCAAATTAAATTGGAAGCATCCTCAGGTAGTGTAGATTCTAGTTTGTGCAAATCATGGTCCCAGGGGGTAGGGTTGGGCCACAGTAGGGGGATCAAGTTTTACATAGGAATATATAGAGAAAATCTTTAAACTTTCTTTTCAAAAACTATGACGCCAGGAAACCTCAAAATAAATGGAAGCATCCTCAGGTAGTGTAGATTCTAGTTAGTGCAAATCATGGTCCCCGGGGGTAGGGTTGGGCCACAGTAGGGGGATCAAGTTTTACATAGGAATATATAGAGAAAATTTTTATTCTTTCTTCTCAAAAACTATGACGCCAGTAAAGCTCAAATTAAAACGTAAGCATCCTCAGGTAGTGTAGATTCTAGTTTGTGCAAATCATGGTCCCTGGGGGTAGGGTTGGGCCACAGTAGGGGGATCAAGTTTTACATAGGAATATATAAAGAAAATCTTTAAACTTTCTTTTCAAAAAATATTACGCCAGGAAAACTCAAATTAAAATGGAAGCATCCTCAGGTAGTGTAGATTCTAGTTTGTGCAAATCATGGTCCCCGGGGGTAGGGTTGGGCCACAGTAGGGGGATCAAGTTTTATTTAAGAATATATAGAGACAATTTTTAAACTTTCTTCTCAAAAACTATGACGCCAGGAAAACTCAAATTAGAATGGAAGCATCCTCAGGTAGTGTAGATTCTAGTTTGTGCAAATCATGGTCCCCGGGGGTAGGGTTGGGCCACAGTAGGGGGATCAAGTTTTACATAGGAATATATAGAGAACATTTTTAATCCTTCTTCTCAAAAACTTTGACGCTTAAAAAACTCAAATTAAAATGGAAGCATCCTCAGGTAGTGTAGATTCTAGTTTGTGCAAATCATGGTCCCCGGGGGTAGGGTTGGGCCACAGTAGGGGGATTAAGTTTTACATAGGAATATATAGAGAAAATCTTTAAACTTTCTTCTCAAAATCTATGACGCCAGGAAAGCTCAATTTAAAATATAAGCATCCTCAGGTAGTGTAGATTCTAGTTTGTGCAAATCATGGTCCCCGGGGGTAGGGTTGGGCCACAGTAGGGGGATCAAGTTTTACATAGGAATATATAGAGAACATTTTTAATCCTTCTTCTCAAAAACTTTGACGCTTAAAAAACTCAAATTAAAATGGAAGCATCCTCAGGTAGTGTAGATTCTAGTTTGTGCAAATCATGGTCCCCAGGGGTAGGGTTGGGCCACAGTAGGGGGATCAAGTTTTACATAGGAATATATAGAGAAAATTTTTAATCTTTCTTCTCCAAAACTATGACGCCAGGAAAGCTCAAATTAAAATGGAAGCATCCTCAGGTAGTGTAGATTCTAGTTTGTGCAAATCATGGTCCCCGGGAGTAGGGTTGGGCCACAGTATGGGGATCAAGTTTAACATAGGAATATATAGAGAAAATCTTAAAACTTTCTTCTCAAAAACTATGACGCCAGGAAAGCTCAAATTAAAATGGAAGCATCCTCAGGTAGTGTAGATTCTAGTTAGTGCAAATCATGGTCCCCGGGGGTAGGGTTGGGCCACAGTAGGGGGATCAAGTTTTACATAGGAATATATAGAGAAAATTTTTATTCTTTCTTCTCCAAAACTATGACGCCAGTAAAGCTCAAATTAAAACGTAAGCATCCTCAGGTAGTGTAGATTCTAGTTTGTGCAAATCATGGTCCCTGGGGGTAGGGTTGCGCCACAGTAGGGGGATCAAGTTTTACAAAGGAATATATAAAGAAAATCTTTAAACTTTCTTTTCAAAAAATATTACGCCAGGAAAACTCAAATTAAAATGGAAGCATCTTCAGGTAGTGTAGATTCTCGTTTGTGCAAATCATGGTCCCCGGGGGTAGGGTTGGGCCACAGTAGGGGGATCAAGTTTTACATAGGAATATATAGAGAAAATTTTTATTCTTTCTTCTCAAAAACTATGACGCCAGTAAAGCTCAAATTATAACGTAAGCATCCTCAGGTAGTGTAGATTCTAGTTTGTGCAAATCATGGTCCCTGGGGGTAGGGTTGGGCCACAGTAGGGGGATCAAGTTTTACATAGGAATATATAAAGAAAATCTTTAAACTTTGTTTTCAAAAAATATTACGCCAGGAAAACTCAAATTAAAATGGAAGCATCCTCAGGTAGTGTAGATTCTAGTTTGTGCAAATCATGGTCCCCGGGGGTAGGGTTGGGCCACAGTAGGGGGATAAAGTTTTATTTAAGAATATATAGAGACAATTTTTAAACTTTCTTCTCAAAAACTATGACACCAGGAAAACTCAAATTAAAATGGAAGCATCCTCAGGTAGTGTAGATTCTAGTTTGTGCAAATCATGGTCCCCGGGGGTAGGGTTGGGCCACAGTAGGGGGATCAAGTTTTACATAGGAATATATAGAGAAAATTTTTAATCTTCCTTCTCCAAAACTATGATGCCAGGAAAGCTCCAATTAAATTGGAAGCATCCTCAGGTAGTGTAGATTCTAGTTTGTGCAAATCATGGTCCCCGGGGGTAGGGTTGGGCCACAGTAGGGGGATCAAGTTTTACATAGGAATATATAGAGAAAATCTTTAAACTTTCTTTTCAAAAACTATGACGCCAGGAAACCTCAAAATAAATGGAAGCATCCTCAGGTAGTGTAGATTCTAGTTTGTGCAAATCATGGTCCCCGGGGGTAGGGTTGGGCCACAGTAGGGGGATCAAGTTTTACATAGGAACATATAGAGAAAATTTTTAATCTTCCTTCTCCAAAACAATGATGCCAGGAAAGCTCAAATTAAATTGGAAGCATCCTCAGGTAGTGTAGATTCTAGTTTGTGCAAATCATGGTCCCCGGGGGTAGGGTTGGGCCACAGTAGGGGGATCAAGTTTTACATAGGAATATATAGAGAAAATCTTTAAACTTTCTTTTCAAAAACTATGACGCCAGGAAACCTCAAAATAAATGGAAGCATCCTCAGGTAGTGTAGATTCTAGTTTGTGCAAATCATGGTCCCCGGGGGTAGGGTTGGGCCACAGTAGGGGGATCAAGTTTTTCATCGGAATATATAGAGAAAATTTTTAATCTTTCTTCTCAAAAACTATGACGCCAGGAAAGCTCAAATTAAAATGGAACCATCCTCAGGTAGTGTAGATTCTAGTTTGTGCAAATCATGGTCCCCGGGGGTAGGGTTGGGCCACAGTAGGGGGATCAAGTTTTACATAGGAATATATAGAGAAAATTTTTAATCTTTCTTCTCCAAAACTATGATGCAAGGAAAGCTCAAATTAAATTGGAAGCATCCTCAGGTAGTGTAGATTCTAGTTTGTGCAAATCATGGTCCCTGGGGGTAGGGTTGGGCCACAGTAAGGGGATCAAGTTTTACAAAGGAATATATAAAGAAAATCTTTAAACTTTCTTTTCAAAAAATATTACGCCAGGAAAACTCAAATTAAAATGGAAGCATCTTCAGGTAGTGTAGATTCTAGTTTGTGCAAATCATGGTCCCCGGGGATAGGGTTGGGCCACAGTAGGGGGATCAAGTTTTACATAGGAATATATAGAGAACATTTTTAATCCTTCTTCTCAAAAACTTTGACGCTTAAAAAACTCAAATTAAAATGGAAGCATCCTCAGGTAGTGTAGATTCTAGTTTGTGCAAATCATGGTCCCCGGGGGTAGGGTTGGGCCACAGTAGGGGGATCAAGTTTTACATAGGAATATATAGAGAAAATCTTTAAACTTTCTTCTCAAAAACTATGACGCCAGGAAAGCTCAAATTAAAATATAAGCATCCTCAGGTAGTGTAGATTCTAGTTTGTGCAAATCATGGTCCCCGGGGGTAGGGTTGGGCCACAGTAGGGGGATCAAGTTTTACATAGGAATATATAGAGAAAATTTTAAATCTTTCTTCTCCAAAACTATGATGCAAGGAAAGCTCAAATTAAATTGGAAGCATCCTCAGGTAGTGTAGATTCTAGTTTGTGCAAATCATGGTCCCCAGGGGTAGGGTTGGGCCACAGTAGGGGGATCAAGTTTTACATAGGAATATATAGAGAAAATTTTTAATCTTTCTTCTCAAAAACTATGACGCCAGGAAAGCTCAAATTAAAATGGAAGCATCCTCAGGTAGTGTAGATTCTAGTTTGTGCAAATCATGGTCCCCGGGAGTAGGGTTGGGCCACAGTATGGGGATCAAGTTTAACATAGGAATATATAGAGAAAATCTTAAAACTTTCTTCTCCAAAACTATGACGCCAGGAAAGCTCAAATTAAAATGGAAGCATCCTCAGGTAGTGTAGATTCTAGTTAGTGCAAATCATGGTCCCCGGGGGTAGGGTTGGGCCACAGTAGGGGGATCAAGTTTTACATAGGAATATATAGAGAACATTTTTATTCTTTCTTCTCAAAAACTATGACGCCAGTAAAGCTCAAATTAAAACGTAAGCATCCTCAGGTATTGTAGATTCTAGTTTGTGCAAATCATGGTCCCTGGGGGTAGGGTTGGGCCACAGTAGGGGGATCAAGTTTTACATAGGAATATATAAAGAAAATCTTTAAACTTTCTTTTCAAAAAATATTACGCCAGGAAAACTCAAATTAAAATGGAAGAATCTTGAGGTAGTGTAGATTCTAGTTTGTGCAAATCATGGACCCCGGGGGTAGGGTTGGGCCACAGTAGGGGGATCAAGTTTTACATAGGAATATATAGAGAACATTTTTAATCCTTCTTCTCAAAAACTTTGACGCTTAGAAAACTCAAATTAAAATGGAAGCATCCTCAGGTAGTGTAGATTCTAGTTTGTGCAAATCATGGTCCCCGGGGGTAGGGTTGGGCCACAGTAGGGGGATCAAGTTTTACATAGGAATATATAGAGAAAATCTTGAAACTTTCTTCTCAAAAACTATGACGCCAGGAAAGCTCAAATTAAAATGTAAGCATCCTCAGGTAGTGTAGATTCTAGTTTGTGCAAATCATGGTCCCCGAGGGGTAGGGTTGGGCCACAGTAGGGGGATCAAGTTTTACATAGGAATATATAGAGAAAATTTTTAATCTTTCTTCTCCAAAACTATGATGCGAGGAAAGCTCAAATTAAAATGTAAGCATCCTCAGGTAGTGTAGATTCTAGTTTGTGCAAATCATGGTCCCCAGGGGTAGGGTTGGGCCACAGTAGGGGGATCAAGTTTTACATAGGAATATATAGAGAAAATTTTTAATCTTTCTTCTCAAAAACTATGACGCCAGGAAAGCTCAAATTAAAATGGAAGCATCCTCAGGTAGTGTAGATTCTAGTTTGTGCAAATCATGGTCCCCGGGGGTAGGGTTGGGCCACAGTATGGGGATCAAGTTTAACATAGGAATATATAGAGAAAATCTTAAAACTTTCTTCTCAAAAACTATGACGCCAGTAAAGCTCAAATTAAAATGGAAGCATCCTCAGGTAGTGTAGATTCTAGTTAGTGCAAATCATGGTCCCCGGGGGTAGGGTTGGGCCACAGTAGGGGGATCAAGTTTTACATAGGAATATATAGAGAAAATTTTTATTCTTTCTTCTCAAAAACTATGACGCCAGTAAAGCTCAAATTAAAACGTAAGCATCCTCAGGTAGTGTAGATTCTAGTTTGTGCAAATCATGGTCCCCAGTGGTAGGGTTGGGCCACAGTAGGGGGATCAAGTTTTTCATAGGAATATATAGAGAAAATTTTTAATCTTTCTTCTCAAAAACTATGACGCCAGGAAAACTCAAATTAAAATGGAAGCATCCTCAAGTAGTGTAGATTCTAGTTTGTGCAAATCATGGTCCCCGAGGGGTAGGGTTGGGCCACAGTAGGGGGATCAAGATTTACATAGGAATATATAGAGAAAATTTTTAATCTTTCTTCTCAAAAACTATGATGCCAGGAAAGCTCAAATTAAATTGGAAGCATCGTCAGGTAGTGTAGATTCTAGTTTGTGCAAATCATGGTCCCCGGGGGTAGGGTTGGGCCACAGTAGGGGGATCAAGTTTTACATAGGAATATATAGAGAAAATCTTTAAACTTTCTTCTCAAAAACTATGACGCCAGGAAAGCTCAAATTAAAATATAAGCATCCTCAGGTAGTGTAGATTCTAGTTTGTGCAAATCATGGTCCCCGGGGGTAGGGTTGGGCCACAGTAGGGGGATCAAGTTTTACATAGGAATATATAGAGAAAATTTTAAATCTTTCTTCTCCAAAACTATGATGCAAGGAAAGCTCAAATTAAATTGGAAGCATCCTCAGGTAGTGTAGATTCTAGTTTGTGCAAATCATGGTCCCCAGGGGTAGGGTTGGGCCACAGTAGGGGGATCAAGTTTTACATAGGAATATATAGAGAAAATTTTTAATCTTTCTTCTCAAAAACTATGACGCCAGGAAAGCTCAAATTAAAATGGAAGCATCCTCAGGTAGTGTAGATTCTAGTTTGTGCAAATCATGGTCCCCGGGAGTAGGGTTGGGCCACAGTATGGGGATCAAGTTTAACATAGGAATATATAGAGAAAATCTTAAAACTTTCTTCTCCAAAACTATGACGCCAGGAAAGCTCAAATTAAAATGGAAGCATCCTCAGGTAGTGTAGATTCTAGTTAGTGCAAATCATGGTCCCCGGGGGTAGGGTTGGGCCACAGTAGGGGGATCAAGTTTTACATAGGAATATATAGAGAACATTTTTATTCTTTCTTCTCAAAAACTATGACGCCAGTAAAGCTCAAATTAAAACGTAAGCATCCTCAGGTATTGTAGATTCTAGTTTGTGCAAATCATGGTCCCTGGGGGTAGGGTTGGGCCACAGTAGGGGGATCAAGTTTTACATAGGAATATATAAAGAAAATCTTTAAACTTTCTTTTCAAAAAATATTACGCCAGGAAAACTCAAATTAAAATGGAAGCATCCTCAAGTAGTGTAGATTCTAGTTTGTGCAAATCATGGTCCCCGAGGGGTAGGGTTGGGCCACAGTAGGGGGATCAAGATTTACATAGGAATATATAGAGAAAATTTTTAATCTTTCTTCTCAAAAACTATGACGCCAGGAAAACTCAAATTAAAATGGAAGCATCCTCAGGTAGTGTAGATTCTAGTTTGTGCAAATCATGGTCCCCGGGGGTAGGGTTGGGCCACAGTAGGGGGATCAAGTTTTACATAGGAATATATAGAGAAAATCTTTAAACTTTCTTCTCAAAAACTATGACGCCAGGGAAGCTCAAATTAAAATGTAAGCATCCTCAGGTAGTGTAGATTCTAGTTTGTGCAAATCATGGTCCCCGGGGGTAGGGTTGGGCCACAGTAGGGGGATCAAGTTTTACATAGGTATATATAGAGAAAATTTTTAATCTTTCTTCTCAAAAACTATGATGCGAGGAAAGCTCAAATTAAATTGGAAGCATCCTCAGGTAGTGTAGATTCTAGTTTGTGCAAATCATGGTCCCCAGGGGTAGGGTTGGGCCACAGTAGGGGGATCAAGTTTTACATAGGAATATATAGAGAAAATTTTTAATCTTTCTTCTCCAAAACTATGACGCCAGGAAAGCTCAAATTAAAATGGAAGCATCCTCAGGTAGTGTAGATTCTAGTTTGTGCAAATCATGGTCCCCGGGGGTAGGGTTGTGCCACAGTATGGGGATCAAGTTTAACATAGGAATATATAGAGAAAATCTTAAAACTTTCTTCTCAAAAACTATGACGCCAGGAAAGCTCAAATTAAAATGGAAGCATCCTCAGGTAGTGTAGATTCTAGTTAGTGCAAATCATGGTCCCCGGGGGTAGGGTTGGGCCACAGTAGGGGGATCAAGTTTTACATAGGAATATATAGAGAAAATTTTTAATCTTTCTTCTCAAAAACTATGACGCCAGTAAAGCTCAAATTAAAACGTAAGCATCCTCAGGTAGTGTAGATTCTAGTTTGTGCAAATCATGGTCCCTGGGGGTAGGGTTGGGCCACAGTAGGGGGATCAAGTTTTACATAGGAATATATAGAGAACATTTTTAATCTTTCTTTTCCAAAACTATGACGCCAGGAAAACTCAAATTAAAATGGAAGCATCCTCAGGTAGCGTAGATTCTAGTTTGTGCAAATTATGGTCCCCGGGGGTAGGGTTGGGCCACAGTAGTGGGATCAAGTTTTTCATAGGAATATATAGAGAAAATTTTTAATCTTTCTTCTCCAAAACTATGACGCCAGAAAAGCTCAAATTAAAATGGAAGCATCCTCAGGTAGTGTAGATTCTAGTTTGTGCAAATCATGGTCCCTGGGGGTAGGGTTGGGCCACAGTAGGGGGATCAAGTTTTACATAGGAATATATAAAGAAAATCTTTAAACTTTCTTTTCAAAAAATATTACGCCAGGAAAACTCAAATTAAAATGGAAGAATCTTGAGGTAGTGTAGATTCTAGTTTGTGCAAATCATGGTCCCCGGGGGTAGGGTTGGGCCACAGTAGGGGGATCAAGTTTTACATAGGAATATATAGAGAACATTTTTAATCCTTCTTCTCAAAAACTTTGACGCTTAAAAAACTCAAATTAAAATGGAAGCATCCTCAGGTAGTGTAGATTCTAGTTTGTGCAAATCATGGTCCCCGGGGGTAGGGTTGGGCCACAGTAGGGGGATCAAGTTTTACATAGGAATATATAGAGAAAATCTTGAAACTTTCTTCTCAAAAACTATGACGCCAGGAAAGCTCAAATTAAAATGTAAGCATCCTCAGGTAGTGTAGATTCTAGTTTGTGCAAATCATGGTCCCCGAGGGGTAGGGTTGGGCCACAGTAGGGGGATCAAGTTTTACATAGGAATATATAGAGAAAATTTTTAATCTTTCTTCTCCAAAACTATGATGCGAGGAAAGCTCAAATTAAAATGTAAGCATCCTCAGGTAGTGTAGATTCTAGTTTGTGCAAATCATGGTCCCCAGGGGTAGGGTTGGGCCACAGTAGGGGGATCAAGTTTTACATAGGAATATATAGAGAAAATTTTTAATCTTTCTTCTCAAAAACTATGACGCCAGGAAAGCTCAAATTAAAATGGAAGCATCCTCAGGTAGTGTAGATTCTAGTTTGTGCAAATCATGGTCCCCGGGGGTAGGGTTGGGCCACAGTATGGGGATCAAGTTTAACATAGGAATATATAGAGAAAATCTTAAAACTTTCTTCTCAAAAACTATGACGCCAGTAAAGCTCAAATTAAAATGGAAGCATCCTCAGGTAGTGTAGATTCTAGTTAGTGCAAATCATGGTCCCCGGGGGTAGGGTTGGGCCACAGTAGGGGGATCAAGTTTTACATAGGAATATATAGAGAAAATTTTTATTCTTTCTTCTCAAAAACTATGACGCCAGTAAAGCTCAAATTAAAACTTAAGCATCCTCAGGTAGTGTAGATTCTAGTTTGTGCAAATCATGGTCCCCAGTGGTAGGGTTGGGCCACAGTAGGGGGATCAAGTTTTTCATAGGAATATATAGAGAAAATTTTTAATCTTTCTTCTCAAAAACTATGACGCCAGGAAAACTCAAATTAAAATGGAAGCATCCTCAAGTAGTGTAGATTCTAGTTTGTGCAAATCATGGTCCCCGAGGGGTAGGGTTGGGCCACAGTAGGGGGATCAAGTTTTACATTGGAATATATAGAGACAATCTTTAAACTTTCTTCTCAAAAACTATAACGCCAGGAAAACTCAAATTAAAACGGAAGCATCCTCAGGTAGTGTAGATTCTAGTTTGTTCAAATCATGGTCCCCGGGGATAGGGTTGGGCCACAGTAGGGATATCAAGTTTTACATAGGAATATATAGTGAAAGTTTTTAACTTTCCTCTCAAAAACTATGACGGCAGGAAAACTCAAATTAAAATGGAAGCATCCTCAGGTAGTGTAGATTCTAGTTTGTGCAAATCATGGTCCCCGGGGGTAGGGTTGGGCCACAGTAGGGGGATCAAGTTTTACATAGGAATATATAGAGAAAATCTTTAAACTTTCTTCTCAAAAACTATGACGCCAGGAAACCTCAAAATAAATGGAAGCATCCTCAGGTAGTGTAGATTCTAGTTTGTGCAAATCATGGTCCCCGGGGGTAGGGTTGGGCCACAGTAGGGGGATCAAGTTTTACATAGGAACATATAGAGAAAATTTTTAATCTTCCTTCTCCAAAACTATGATGCCAGGAAAGCTCAAATTAAATTGGAAGCATCCTCAGGTAGTGTAGATTCTAGTTTGTGCAAATCATGGTCCCCGGGGGTAGGGTTGGGCCACAGTAGGGGGATCAAGTTTTACATAGGAATATATAGAGAAAATCTTTAAACTTTCTTTTCAAAAACTATGACGCCAGGAAACCTCAAAATAAATGGAAGCATCCTCAGGTAGTGTAGATTCTAGTTTGTGCAAATCATGGTCCCCGGGGGTAGGGTTGGGCCACAGTAGGGGGATCAAGTTTTTCATCGGAATATATAGAGAAAATTTTTAATCTTTCTTCTCAAAAACTATGACGCCAGGAAAGCTCAAATTAAAATGGAACCATCCTCAGGTAGTGTAGATTCTAGTTTGTGCAAATCATGGTCCCCGGGGGTAGGGTTGGGCCACAGTAGGGGGATCAAGTTTTACATAGGAATATATAGAGAAAATTTTTAATCTTTCTTCTCCAAAACTATGATGCCAGGAAAGCTCAAATTAAATTGGAAGCATCCTCAGGTAGTGTAGATTCTAGTTTGTGCAAATCAGGGTCCCAGGGGGTAGGGTTGGGCCACAGTAGGGGGATCAAGTTTTACATAGGAATATATAGAGAAAATCTTTAAACTTTCTTTTCAAAAACTATGACGCCAGGAAACCTCAAAATAAATGGAAGCATCCTCAGGTAGTGTAGATTCTAGTTAGTGCAAATCATGGTCCCTGGGGGTAGGGTTGGGCCACAGTAGGGGGATCAAGCTTTACATAGGAATATATAGAGAAAATTTTTAATCTTTCTTCTCAAAAACTATGACGCCAGTAAAGCTCAAATTAAAACGTAAGCATCCTCAGGTAGTGTAGATTCTAGTTTGTGCAAATCATGGTCCCTGGGGGTAGGGTTGGGCCACAGTAGGGGGATCAAGTTTTACATAGGAATATATAAAGAAAATCTTTAAACTTTCTTTTCAAAAAATATTACGCCAGGAAAACTCAAATTAAAATGGAAGCATCCTCAGGTAGTGTAGATTCTAGTTTGTGCAAATCATGGTCCCCGGGGGTAGGGTTGGGCCACAGTAGGGGGATCAAGTTTTATTTAAGAATATATAGAGACAATTTTTAAACTTTCTTCTCAAAAACTATGACGCCAGGAAAACTCAAATTAAAATGGAAGCATCCTCAGGTAGTGTAGATTCTAGTTTGTGCAAATCATGGTCCCCGGGGGTAGGGTTGGGCCACAGTAGGGGGATCAAGATTTACATAGGAATATATAGAGAACATTTTAAATCCTTCTTTTCAAAAACTTTGACGCTTAAAAAACTCAAATTAAAATGGAAGCATCCTCAGGTAGTGTAGATTCTAGTTAGTGCAAATCATGGTCCCCGGGGGTAGGGTTGGGCCACAGTAGGGGGATCAAGTTTTACATAGGAATATATAGAGAAAATCTTTAAACTTTCTTCTCAAAAACTATGACGCCAGGAAAGCTCAAATTATAATATAAGCATCCTCAGGTAGTGTAGATTCTAGTTTGTGCAAATCATGGTCCCCGGGGGTAGGGTTGGGCCACAGTAGGGGGATCAAGTTTTACATAGGAATATATAGAGAACATTTTTAATCCTTCTTCTCAAAAACTATGACGCTTAAAAAACTCAAATTAAAATGGAAGCATCCTCAGGTAGTGTAGATTCTAGTTTGTGCAAATCATGGTCCCCAGGGGTAGGGTTGGGCCACAGTAAGGGGATCAAGTTTTACATAGGAATATATAGAGAAAATTTTTAATCTTTCTTCTCCAAAACTATGACGCCAGGAAAGCTCAAATTAAAATGGAAGCATCCTCAGGTAGTGTAGATTCTAGTTTGTGCAAATCATGGTCCCCGGGAGTAGGGTTGGGCCACAGTATGGGGATCAAGTTTAACATAGGAATATATAGAGATAATCTTAAAACTTTCTTCTCAAAAACTATGACGCCAGGAAAGCTCAAATTAAAATGGAAGCATCCTCAGGTAGTGTAGATTCTAGTTAGTGCAAATCATGGTCCCCGGGGGTAGGGTTGGGCCACAGTAGGGGGATCAAGTTTTACATAGGAATATATAGAGAAAATTTTTATTCTTTCTTCTCCAAAACTATGACGCCAGTAAAGCTCAAATTAAAACGTAAGCATCCTCAGGTAGTGTAGATTCTAGTTTGTGCAAATCATGGTCCCTGGGGGTAGGGTTGGGCCACAGTAGGGGGATCAAGTTTTACAAAGGAATATATAAAGAAAATCTTTAAACTTTCTTTTCAAAAAATATTACGCCAGGAAAACTCAAATTAAAATGGAAGCATCTTCAGGTAGTGTAGATTCTAGTTTGTGCAAATCATGGTCCCCGGGGGTAGGGTTGGGCCACAGTAGGGGGATCAAGTTTTACATAGGAATATATAGAAAACATTTTTAATCCTTCTTCTCAAAAACTTTGACGCTTAAAAAACTCAAATTAAAATGGAAGCATCCTCAGGTAGTGTAGATTCTAGTTTGTGCAAATCATGGTCCCCGGGGGTAGGGTTGGGCCACAGTAGGGGGATCAAGTTTTACATAGGAATATATAGAGAAAATCTTTAAACTTTCTTCTCAAAAACTATGACGCCAGGAAAGCTCAAATTAAAATATAAGCATCCTCAGGTAGTGTAGATTCTAGTTTGTGCAAATCATGGTCCCCGGGGGTAGGGTTGGGCCACAGTAGGGGGATCAAGTTTTACATAGGAATATATAGAGAAAATTTTAAATCTTTCTTCTCCAAAACTATGATGCAAGGAAAGCTCAAATTAAATTGGAAGCATCCTCAGGTAGTGTAGATTCTAGTTTGTGCAAATCATGGTCCCCAGGGGTAGGGTTGGGCCACAGTAGGGGGATCAAGTTTTACATAGGAATATATAGCGAAAATTTTTAATCTTTCTTCTCAAAAACTATGACGCCAGGAAAGCTCAAATTAAAATGGAAGCATCCTCAGGTAGTGTAGATTCTAGTTTGTGCAAATCATGGTCCCCGGGAGTAGGGTTGGGCCACAGTATGGGGATCAAGTTTAACATAGGAATATATAGAGAAAATCTTAAAACTTTCTTCTCCAAAACTATGACGCCAGGAAAGCTCAAATTAAAATGGAAGCATCCTCAGGTAGTGTAGATTCTAGTTAGTGCAAATCATGGTCCCCGGGGGTAGGGTTGGGCCACAGTAGGGGGATCAAGTTTTACATAGGAATATATAGAGAACATTTTTATTCTTTCTTCTCAAAAACTATGACGCCAGTAAAGCTCAAATTAAAACGTAAGCATCCTCAGGTATTGTAGATTCTAGTTTGTGCAAATCATGGTCCCTGGGGGTAGGGTTGGGCCACAGTAGGGGGATCAAGTTTTACATAGGAATATATAAAGAAAATCTTTAAACTTTCTTTTCAAAAAATATTACGCCAGGAAAACTCAAATTAAAATGGAAGAATTTTGAGGTAGTGTAGATTCTAGTTTGTGCAAATCATGGTCCCCGGGGGTAGGGTTGGGCCACAGTAGGGGGATCAAGTTTTACATAGGAATATATAGAGAACATTTTTAATCCTTCTTCTCAAAAACTTTGACGCTTAGAAAACTCAAATTAAAATGGAAGCATCCTCAGGTAGTGTAGATTCTAGTTTGTGCAAATCATGGTCCCCGGGGGTAGGGTTGGGCCACAGTAGGGGGATCAAGTTTTACATAGGAATATATAGAGAAAATCTTGAAACTTTCTTCTCAAAAACTATGACGCCAGGAAAGCTCAAATTAAAATGTAAGCATCCTCAGGTAGTGTAGATTCTAGTTTGTGCAAATCATGGTCCCCGAGGGGTAGGGTTGGGCCACAGTAGGGGGATCAAGTTTTACATAGGAATATATAGAGAAAATTTTTAATCTTTCTTCTCCAAAACTATGATGCGAGGAAAGCTCAAATTAAAATGTAAGCATCCTCAGGTAGTGTAGATTCTAGTTTGTGCAAATCATGGTCCCCAGGGGTAGGGTTGGGCCACAGTAGGGGGATCAAGTTTTACATAGGAATATATAGAGAAAATTTTTAATCTTTCTTCTCAAAAACTATGACGCCAGGAAAGCTCAAATCAAAATGGAAGCATCCTCAGGTAGTGTAGATTCTAGTTTGTGCAAATCATGGTCCCCGGGGGTAGGGTTGGGCCACAGTATGGGGATCAAGTTTAACATAGGAATATATAGAGAAAATCTTAAAACTTTCTTCTCAAAAACTATGACGCCAGTAAAGCTCAAATTAAAATGGAAGCATCCTCAGGTAGTGTAGATTCTAGTTAGTGCAAATCATGGTCCCCGGGGGTAGGGTTGGGCCACAGTAGGGGGATCAAGTTTTACATAGGAATATATAGAGAAAATTTTTATTCTTTCTTCTCAAAAACTATGACGCCAGTAAAGCTCAAATTAAAACGTAAGCATCCTCAGGTAGTGTAGATTCTAGTTTGTGCAAATCATGGTCCCCAGTGGTAGGGTTGGGCCACAGTAGGGGGATCAAGTTTTTCATAGGAATATATAGAGAAAATTTTTAATCTTTCTTCTCAAAAACTATGACGCCAGGAAAACTCAAATTAAAATGGAAGCATCCTCAAGTAGTGTAGATTCTAGTTTGTGCAAATCATGGTCCCCGAGGGGTAGGGTTGGGCCACACTAGGGGGATCAAGATTTACATAGGAATATATAGAGAAAATTTTTAATCTTTCTTCTCAAAAACTATGACGCCAGGAAAACTCAAATTAAAATGGAAGCATCCTCAGGTAGTGTAGATTCTAGTTTGTGCAAATCATGGTCCCCGGGGGTAGGGTTGGGCCACAGTAGGGGGATCAAGTTTTTCATAGGAATATATAGAGAAAATTTTTAATCTTTCTTCTCAAAAACTATGACGCCAGGAAAACTCAAATTAAAATGGAAGCATCCTCAAGTAGTGTAGATTCTAGTTTGTGCAAATCATGGTCCCCGAGGGGTAGGGTTGGGCCACAGTAGGGGGATCAAGATTTACATAGGAATATATAGAGAAAATTTTTAATCTTTCTTCTCAAAAACTATGACGCCAGGAAAACTCAAATTAAAATGGAAGCATCCTCAGGTAGTGTAGATTCTAGTTTGTGCAAATCATGGTCCCCGGGGGTAGGGTTGGGCCACAGTAGGGGGATCAAGTTTTACATAGGAATATATAGAGAAAATCTTTAAACTTTCTTCTCAAAAACTATGACGCCAGGGAAGATCAAATTAAAATGTAAGCATCCTCAGGTAGTGTAGATTCTAGTTTGTGCAAATCATGGTCCCCGGGGGTAGGGTTGGGCCACAGTAGGGGGATCAAGTTTTACATAGGAATATATAGAGAAAATTTTTAATCTTTCTTCTCAAAAACTATGATGCGAGGAAAGCTCAAATTAAATTGGAAGCATCCTCAGGTAGTGTAGATTCTAGTTTGTGCAAATCATGGTCCCCAGGGGTAGGGTTGGGCCACAGTAGGGGGATCAAGTTTTACATAGGAATATATAGAGAAAATTTTTAATCTTTCTTCTCCAAAACTATGACGCCAGGAAAGCTCAAATTAAAATGGAACCATCCTCAGGTAGTGTAGATTCTAGTTTGTGCAAATCATGGTCCCCGGGGGTAGGGTTGGGCCACAGTAGGGGGATCAAGTTTTACATAGGAATATATAGAGAAAATTTTTAATCTTTCTTCTCCAAAACTATGATGCCAGGAAAGCTCAAATTAAATTGGAAGCATCCTCAGGTAGTGTAGATTCTAGTTTGTGCAAATCAGGGTCCCAGGGGGTAGGGTTGGGCCACAGTAGGGGGATCAAGTTTTACATAGGAATATATAGAGAAAATCTTTAAACTTTCTTTTCAAAAACTATGACGCCAGGAAACCTCAAAATAAATGGAAGCATCCTCAGGTAGTGTAGATTCTAGTTAGTGCAAATCATGGTCCCTGGGGGTAGGGTTGGGCCACAGTAGGGGGATCAAGCTTTACATAGGAATATATAGAGAAAATTTTTAATCTTTCTTCTCAAAAACTATGACGCCAGTAAAGCTCAAATTAAAACGTAAGCATCCTCAGGTAGTGTAGATTCTAGTTTGTGCAAATCATGGTCCCTGGGGGTAGGGTTGGGCCACAGTAGGGGGATCAAGTTTTACATAGGAATATATAAAGAAAATCTTTAAACTTTCTTTTCAAAAAATATTACGCCAGGAAAACTCAAATTAAAATGGAAGCATCCTCAGGTAGTGTAGATTCTAGTTTGTGCAAATCATGGTCCCCGGGGGTAGGGTTGGGCCACAGTAGGGGGATCAAGTTTTATTTAAGAATATATAGAGACAATTTTTAAACTTTCTTCTCAAAAACTATGACGCCAGGAAAACTCAAATTAAAATGGAAGCATCCTCAGGTAGTGTAGATTCTAGTTTGTGCAAATCATGGTCCCCGGGGGTAGGGTTGGGCCACAGTAGGGGGATCAAGATTTACATAGGAATATATAGAGAACATTTTTAATCCTTCTTTTCAAAAACTTTGACGCTTAAAAAACTCAAATTAAAATGGAAGCATCCTCAGGTAGTGTAGATTCTAGTTAGTGCAAATCATGGTCCCCGGGGGTAGGGTTGGGCCACAGTAGGGGGATCAAGTTTTACATAGGAATATATAGAGAAAATCTTTAAACTTTCTTCTCAAAAACTATGACGCCAGGAAAGCTCAAATTAAAATATAAGCATCCTCAGGTAGTGTAGATTCTAGTTTGTGCAAATCATGGTCCCCGGGGGTAGGGTTGGGCCACAGTAGGGGGATCAAGTTTTACATAGGAATATATAGAGAACATTTTTAATCCTTCTTCTCAAAAACTATGACGCTTAAAAAACTCAAATTAAAATGGAAGCATCCTCAGGTAGTGTAGATTCTAGTTTGTGCAAATCATGGTCCCCAGGGGTAGGGTTGGGCCACAGTAAGGGGATCAAGTTTTACATAGGAATATATAGAGAAAATTTTTAATCTTTCTTCTCCAAAACTATGACGCCAGGAAAGCTCAAATTAAAATGGAAGCATCCTCAGGTAGTGTAGATTCTAGTTTGTGCAAATCATGGTCCCCGGGAGTAGGGTTGGGCCACAGTATGGGGATCAAGTTTAACATAGGAATATATAGAGATAATCTTAAAACTTTCTTCTCAAAAACTATGACGCCAGGAAAGCTCAAATTAAAATGGAAGCATCCTCAGGTAGTGTAAATTCTAGTTAGTGCAAATCATGGTCCCCGGGGGTAGGGTTGGGCCACAGTAGGGGGATCAAGTTTTACATAGGAATATATAGAGAAAATTTTTATTCTTTCTTCTCCAAAACTATGACGCCAGTAAAGCTCAAATTAAAACGTAAGCATCCTCAGGTAGTGTAGATTCTAGTTTGTGCAAATCATGGTCCCTGGGGGTAGGGTTGGGCCACAGTAGGGGGATCAAGTTTTACAAAGGAATATATAAAGAAAATCTTTAAACTTTCTTTTCAAAAAATATTACGCCAGGAAAACTCAAATTAAAATGGAAGCATCTTCAGGTAGTGTAGATTCTAGTTTGTGCAAATCATGGTCCCCGGGGGTAGGGTTGGGCCACAGTAGGGGGATCAAGTTTTACATAGGAATATATAGAAAACATTTTTAATCCTTCTTCTCAAAAACTTTGACGCTTAAAAAACTCAAATTAAAATGGAAGCATCCTCAGGTAGTGTAGATTCTAGTTTGTGCAAATCATGGTCCCCGGGGGTAGGGTTGGGCCACAGTAGGGGGATCAAGTTTTACATAGGAATATATAGAGAAAATCTTTAAACTTTCTTCTCAAAAACTATGACGCCAGGAAAGCTCAAATTAAAATATAAGCATCCTCAGGTAGTGTAGATTCTAGTTTGTGCAAATCATGGTCCCCGGGGGTAGGGTTGGGCCACAGTAGGGGGATCAAGTTTTACATAGGAATATATAGAGAAAATTTTAAATCTTTCTTCTCCAAAACTATGATGCAAGGAAAGCTCAAATTAAATTGGAAGCATCCTCAGGTAGTGTAGATTCTAGTTTGTGCAAATCATGGTCCCCAGGGGTAGGGTTGGGCCACAGTAGGGGGATCAAGTTTTACATAGGAATATATAGCGAAAATTTTTAATCTTTCTTCTCAAAAACTATGACGCCAGGAAAGCTCAAATTAAAATGGAAGCATCCTCAGGTAGTGTAGATTCTAGTTTGTGCAAATCATGGTCCCCGGGAGTAGGGTTGGGCCACAGTATGGGGATCAAGTTTAACATAGGAATATATAGAGAAAATCTTAAAACTTTCTTCTCCAAAACTATGACGCCAGGAAAGCTCAAATTAAAATGGAAGCATCCTCAGGTAGTGTAGATTCTAGTTAGTGCAAATCATGGTCCCCGGGGGTAGGGTTGGGCCACAGTAGGGGGATCAAGTTTTACATAGGAATATATAGAGAACATTTTTATTCTTTCTTCTCAAAAACTATGACGCCAGTAAAGCTCAAATTAAAACGTAAGCATCCTCAGGTATTGTAGATTCTAGTTTGTGCAAATCATGGTCCCTGGGGGTAGGGTTGGGCCACAGTAGGGGGATCAAGTTTTACATAGGAATATATAAAGAAAATCTTTAAACTTTCTTTTCAAAAAATATTACGCCAGGAAAACTCAAATTAAAATGGAAGAATTTTGAGGTAGTGTAGATTCTAGTTTGTGCAAATCATGGTCCCCGGGGGTAGGGTTGGGCCACAGTAGGGGGATCAAGTTTTACATAGGAATATATAGAGAACATTTTTAATCCTTCTTCTCAAAAACTTTGACGCTTAGAAAACTCAAATTAAAATGGAAGCATCCTCAGGTAGTGTAGATTCTAGTTTGTGCAAATCATGGTCCCCGGGGGTAGGGTTGGGCCACAGTAGGGGGATCAAGTTTTACATAGGAATATATAGAGAAAATCTTGAAACTTTCTTCTCAAAAACTATGACGCCAGGAAAGCTCAAATTAAAATGTAAGCATCCTCAGGTAGTGTAGATTCTAGTTTGTGCAAATCATGGTCCCCGAGGGGTAGGGTTGGGCCACAGTAGGGGGATCAAGTTTTACATAGGAATATATAGAGAAAATTTTTAATCTTTCTTCTCCAAAACTATGATGCGAGGAAAGCTCAAATTAAAATGTAAGCATCCTCAGGTAGTGTAGATTCTAGTTTGTGCAAATCATGGTCCCCAGGGGTAGGGTTGGGCCACAGTAGGGGGATCAAGTTTTACATAGGAATATATAGAGAAAATTTTTAATCTTTCTTCTCAAAAACTATGACGCCAGGAAAGCTCAAATCAAAATGGAAGCATCCTCAGGTAGTGTAGATTCTAGTTTGTGCAAATCATGGTCCCCGGGGGTAGGGTTGGGCCACAGTATGGGGATCAAGTTTAACATAGGAATATATAGAGAAAATCTTAAAACTTTCTTCTCAAAAACTATGACGCCAGTAAAGCTCAAATTAAAATGGAAGCATCCTCAGGTAGTGTAGATTCTAGTTAGTGCAAATCATGGTCCCCGGGGGTAGGGTTGGGCCACAGTAGGGGGATCAAGTTTTACATAGGAATATATAGAGAAAATTTTTATTCTTTCTTCTCAAAAACTATGACGCCAGTAAAGCTCAAATTAAAACGTAAGCATCCTCAGGTAGTGTAGATTCTAGTTTGTGCAAATCATGGTCCCCAGTGGTAGGGTTGGGCCACAGTAGGGGGATCAAGTTTTTCATAGGAATATATAGAGAAAATTTTTAATCTTTCTTCTCAAAAACTATGACGCCAGGAAAACTCAAATTAAAATGGAAGCATCCTCAAGTAGTGTAGATTCTAGTTTGTGCAAATCATGGTCCCCGAGGGGTAGGGTTGGGCCACACTAGGGGGATCAAGATTTACATAGGAATATATAGAGAAAATTTTTAATCTTTCTTCTCAAAAACTATGACGCCAGGAAAACTCAAATTAAAATGGAAGCATCCTCAGGTAGTGTAGATTCTAGTTTGTGCAAATCATGGTCCCCGGGGGTAGGGTTGGGCCACAGTAGGGGGATCAAGTTTTTCATAGGAATATATAGAGAAAATTTTTAATCTTTCTTCTCAAAAACTATGACGCCAGGAAAACTCAAATTAAAATGGAAGCATCCTCAAGTAGTGTAGATTCTAGTTTGTGCAAATCATGGTCCCCGAGGGGTAGGGTTGGGCCACAGTAGGGGGATCAAGATTTACATAGGAATATATAGAGAAAATTTTTAATCTTTCTTCTCAAAAACTATGACGCCAGGAAAACTCAAATTAAAATGGAAGCATCCTCAGGTAGTGTAGATTCTAGTTTGTGCAAATCATGGTCCCCGGGGGTAGGGTTGGGCCACAGTAGGGGGATCAAGTTTTACATAGGAATATATAGAGAAAATCTTTAAACTTTCTTCTCAAAAACTATGACGCCAGGGAAGATCAAATTAAAATGTAAGCATCCTCAGGTAGTGTAGATTCTAGTTTGTGCAAATCATGGTCCCCGGGGGTAGGGTTGGGCCACAGTAGGGGGATCAAGTTTTACATAGGAATATATAGAGAAAATTTTTAATCTTTCTTCTCAAAAACTATGATGCGAGGAAAGCTCAAATTAAATTGGAAGCATCCTCAGGTAGTGTAGATTCTAGTTTGTGCAAATCATGGTCCCCAGGGGTAGGGTTGGGCCACAGTAGGGGGATCAAGTTTTACATAGGAATATATAGAGAAAATTTTTAATCTTTCTTCTCCAAAACTATGACGCCAGGAAAGCTCAAATTAAAATGGAAGCATCCTCAGGTAGTGTAGATTCTAGTTTGTGCAAATCATGGTCCCCGGGGGTAGGGTTGTGCCACAGTATGGGGATCAAGTTTAACATAGGAATATATAGAGAAAATCTTTAAACTTTCTTCTCAAAAACTATGACGCCAGGAAAGCTCAAATTAAAATGGAAGCATCCTCAGGTAGTGTAGATTCTAGTTAGTGCAAATCATGGTCCCCGGGGGTAGGGTTGGGCCACAGTAGGGGGATCAAGTTTTACATAGGAATATATAGAGAAAATTTTTATTCTTTCTTCTCAAAAACTATGACGCCAGTAAAGCTCAAATTAAAACGTAAGCATCCTCAGGTAGTGTAGATTCTAGTTTGTGCAAATCATGGTCCCTGGGGGTAGGGTTGGGCCACAGTAGGGGGATCAAGTTTTACATAGGAATAGATAGAGAACATTTTTAATCTTTCTTCTCCAAAACTATGACGCCAGGAAAACTCAAATTAAAATGGAAGCATCCTCAGGTAGCGTAGATTCTAGTTTGTGCAAATTATGGTCCCCGGGGGTAGGGTTGGGCCACAGTAGTGGGATCAAGTTTTTCATAGGAATATATAGAGAAAATTTTTAATCTTTCTTCTCCAAAACTATGACGCCAGAAAAGCTCAAATTAAAATGGAAGCATCCTCAGGTAGTGTAGATTCTAGTTTGTGCAAATCATGGTCCCTGGGGGTAGGGTTGGGCCACAGTAGGGGGATCAAGTTTTACATAGGAATATATAAAGAAAATCTTTAAACTTTCTTTTCAAAAAATATTACGCCAGGAAAACTCAAATTAAAATGGAAGAATCTTGAGGTAGTGTAGATTCTAGTTTGTGCAAATCATGGTCCCCGGGGGTAGGGTTGGGCCACAGTAGGGGGATCAAGTTTTACATAGGAATATATAGAGAACATTTTTAATCCTTCTTCTCAAAAACTTTGACGCTTAAAAAACTCAAATTAAAATGGAAGCATCCTCAGGTAGTGTAGATTCTAGTTTGTGCAAATCATGGTCCCCGGGGGTAGGGTTGGGCCACAGTAGGGGGATCAAGTTTTACATAGGAATATATAGAGAAAATCTTGAAACTTTCTTCTCAAAAACTATGACGCCAGGAAAGCTCAAATTAAAATGTAAGCATCCTCAGGTAGTGTAGATTCTAGTTTGTGCAAATCATGGTCCCCGAGGGGTAGGGTTGGGCCACAGTAGGGGGATCAAGTTTTACATAGGAATATATAGAGAAAATTTTTAATCTTTCTTCTCCAAAACTATGATGCGAGGAAAGCTCAAATTAAAATGTAAGCATCCTCAGGTAGTGTAGATTCTAGTTTGTGCAAATCATGGTCCCCAGGGGTAGGGTTGGGCCACAGTAGGGGGATCAAGTTTTACATAGGAATATATAGAGAAAATTTTTAATCTTTCTTCTCAAAAACTATGACGCCAGGAAAGCTCAAATTAAAATGGAAGCATCCTCAGGTAGTGTAGATTCTAGTTTGTGCAAATCATGGTCCCCGGGGGTAGGGTTGGGCCACAGTATGGGGATCAAGTTTAACATAGGAATATATAGAGAAAATCTTAAAACTTTCTTCTCAAAAACTATGACGCCAGTAAAGCTCAAATTAAAATGGAAGCATCCTCAGGTAGTGTTGATTCTAGTTAGTGCAAATCATGGTCCCCGGGGGTAGGGTTGGGCCACAGTAGGGGGATCAAGTTTTACATAGGAATATATAGAGAAAATTTTTATTCTTTCTTCTCAAAAACTATGACGCCAGTAAAGCTCAAATTAAAACGTAAGCATCCTCAGGTAGTGTAGATTCTAGTTTGTGCAAATCATGGTCCCCAGTGGTAGGGTTGGGCCACAGTAGGGGGATCAAGTTTTTCATAGGAATATATAGAGAAAATTTTTAATCTTTCTTCTCAAAAACTATGACGCCAGGAAAACTCAAATTAAAATGGAAGCATCCTCAAGTAGTGTAGATTCTAGTTTGTGCAAATCATGGTCCCCGAGGGGTAGGGTTGGGCCACAGTAGGGGGATCAAGATTTACATTGGAATATATAGAGAAAATTTTTAATCTTTCTTCTCAAAAACTATGACGCCAGGAAAACTCAAATTAAAATGGAAGCATCCTCAGGTAGTGTAGATTCTAGTTTGTGCAAATCATGGTCCCCGGGGGTAGGGTTGGGCCACAGTAGGGGGATCAAGTTTTACATAGGAATATATAGAGAAAATCTTTAAACTTTCTTCTCAAAAACTATGACGCCAGGGAAGCTCAAATTAAAATGTAAGCATCCTCAGGTAGTGTAGATTCTAGTTTGTGCAAATCATGGTCCCCGGGGGTAGGGTTGGGCCACAGTAGGGGGATCAAGTTTTACATAGGAATATATAGAGAAAATTTTTAATCTTTCTTCTCAAAAACTATGATGCGAGGAAAGCTCAAATTAAATTGGAAGCATCCTCAGGTAGTGTAGATTCTAGTTTGTGCAAATCATGGTCCCCAGGGGTAGGGTTGGGCCACAGTAGTGGGATCAAGTTTTACATAGGAATATATAGAGAAAATTTTTAATCTTTCTTCTCCAAAACTATGACGCCAGGAAAGCTCAAATTAAAATGGAAGCATCCTCAGGTAGTGTAGATTCTAGTTTGTGCAAATCATGGTCCCCGGGGGTAGGGTTGTGCCACAGTATGGGGATCAAGTTTAACATAGGAATATATAGAGAAAATCTTAAAACTTTCTTCTCAAAAACTATGACGCCAGGAAAGCTCAAATTAAAATGGAAGCATCCTCAGGTAGTGTAGATTCTAGTTAGTGCAAATCATGGTCCCCGGGGGTAGGGTTGGGCCACAGTAGGGGGATCAAGTTTTACATAGGAATATATAGAGAAAATTTTTATTCTTTCTTCTCAAAAACTATGACGCCAGTAAAGCTCAAATTAAAACGTAAGCATCCTCAGGTAGTGTAGATTCTAGTTTGTGCAAATCATGGTCCCTGGGGGTAGGGTTGGGCCACAGTAGGGGGATCAAGTTTTACATAGGAATATATAGAGAACATTTTTAATCTTTCTTCTCCAAAACTATGACGCCAGGAAAACTCAAATTAAAATGGAAGCATCCTCAGGTAGCGTAGATTCTAGTTTGTGCAAATTATGGTCCCCGGGGGTAGGGTTGGGCCACAGTAGTGGGATCAAGTTTTTCATAGGAATATATAGAGAAAATTTTTAATCTTTCTTCTCCAAAACTATGACGCCAGAAAAGCTCAAATTAAAATGGAAGCATCCTCAGGTAGTGTAGATTCTAGTTTGTTCAAATCATGGTCCCCGAGGGGTAGGGTTGGGCCACAGTAGGGGGATCAAGATTTACATAGGAATATATAGAGACACTCTTTAAAATTTCTTCTCAAAAACTATGACGCCAGGAAAGCTCAAATTAAATCGGAAGCATCCTAAGGTAGTGTTGATTCTAGTTAGTGCAAATCATGGTCCCCGGGGGTAGGGTTGGGCCACAGTAGGGGGATCAAGTTTTACATTGGAATATATAGAGACAATCTTTAAACTTTCTTCTCAAAAACTATAACGCCAGGAAAACTCAAATTAAAACGGAAGCATCCTCAGGTAGTGTAGATTCTAGTTTGTTCAAATCATGGTCCCCGGGGATAGGGTTGGGCCACAGTAGGGATATCATGTTTTACATAGGAATATATAGTGAAAGTTTTTATTCTTTCTTCTCAAAAACTATGACGCCAGTAAAGCTCAAATTAAAATGGAAGCATCCTCAGGTAGTGTAGATTCTAGTTTGTGCAAATCATGGTCCCTGGGGGTAGGGTTGGGCCACAGTAGGGGGATCAAGTTTTACATAGGAATATATAGAGAACATTTTTAATCTTTCTTCTCCAAAACTATGACGCCAGGAAAACTCAAATTAAAATGGAAGCATCCTCAGGTAGCGTAGATTCTAGTTTGTGCAAATTATGGTCCCCGGGGGTAGGGTTGGGCCACAGTAGTGGGATCAAGTTTTTCATAGGAATATATAGAGAAAATTTTTAATCTTTCTTCTCCAAAACTATGACGCCAGAAAAGCTCAAATTAAAATGGAAGCATCCTCAGGTAGTGTAGATTCTAGTTTGTTCAAATCATGGTCCCCGAGGGGTAGGGTTGGGCCACAGTAGGGGGATCAAGATTTACATAGGAATATATAGAGACACTCTTTAAAATTTCTTCTCAAAAACTATGACGCCAGGAAAGCTCAAATTAAATCGGAAGCATCCTAAGGTAGTGTTGATTCTAGTTAGTGCAAATCATGGTCCCCGGGGGTAGGGTTGGGCCACAGTAGGGGGATCAAGTTTTACATTGGAATATATAGAGACAATCTTTAAACTTTCTTCTCAAAAACTATAACGCCAGGAAAACTCAAATTAAAACGGAAGCATCCTCAGGTAGTGTAGATTCTAGTTTGTTCAAATCATGGTCCCCGGGGATAGGGTTGGGCCACAGTAGGGATATCATGTTTTACATAGGAATATATAGTGAAAGTTTTTAACTTTCTTCTCAAAAACTATGACGGCAGGAAAACTCAAATTAAAATGGAAGCATCCTCAGGTAGTGTAGATTCTAGTTTGTGCAAATCATGGTCCCCGGGGGTAGGGTTGGGCCACAGTAGGGGGATCAAGTTTTACATAGGAATATATAGAGAAAATCTTTAAACTTTCTTCTCAAAAACTATGACGCTAGGAAAACTCAAATTAAAATGGAAGCATCCTCAGGTAGTGTAGATTCTAGTTTTTTCAAATCATGGTCCCCGGGGGTAGGGTTGGGCCACAGTAGGGGGATCAAGTTTTACATAGGAATATATAGAGAAAATCTTTAAACTTTCTTCTCAAAAACTATGACACCAGGAAAACTCAAATTAAAATGGAAGCATCCTCAGGTAGTGTTGATTTTAGTTTTTTCAAATCATGGTCCCCGGGGGTAGGGTTGGGCCACAGTAGGGGGATCAAGTTTTTCATTGGAATATATAGAGAAAATTTTTAATCTTTTTTCTCCAAAACTATGACGCCAGGAAAGCTCAAATTAAAATGGAAGCATCCTCAGGTAGTGTAGATTCTAGTTTGTGCAAATCATGGTCCCCAGTGGTAGGGTTGGGCCACAGTAGGGGGATCAAGTTTTTCATAGGAATATATAGAGAAAATTTTTAATCTTTCTTCTCAAAAACTATGACGCTAGGAAAACTCAAATTAAAATGGAAGCATCCTCAGGTAGTGTAGATTCTAGTTTGTGCAAATCATGGTCCCCGAAGGGTAGGGTTGGGCCACAGTAGGGGGATCAAGTTTCACATAGGAATATATAGAGAAAATCTTTAATCTTTCTTCTCAAAAACTATGTCGCCAGGAAAGCTTAAATTAAAATGGAAGCATCCTCAGGTAGTGTAGATTCTAGTTTGTGCAAATCATGGTCCCCGGGGGTAGGGTTGGGCCACAGTAGGGGGATCAAGTTTTACATAGGAATATATAGAGAAATTTTTTATTCTTTCTTCTCAAAAACTATGACGCTAGGAAAGCTCAAATTAAAATGGAAGCATCCTCAGGTAGTGTAGATTCTAGTTTGTGCAAATCATGGTCCCCGGGGGTAGGATTGGGCCACAGTAGGGGGATCAAGTTTTACATAGGAATATATAGAGACAATCTTTAAACTTTCTTCTCAAAAACTATGACGCCAGGAAAACTCAAATTAAAACGGAAGCATCCTCAGGTAGTGTAGATTCTAGTTTGTTCAAATCATGTTCCCCGGGGATAGGGTTGGGCCACAGTAGGGATATCAAGTTTTACATAGGAATATATAGGGAAAATTTTTAACTTTCTTCTCAAAAACTATGACGCTAGGAAAACTCAAATTAAAATGGAAGCATCCTCAGGTAGTGTAGATTCTAGTTTGTGCAAATCATGGTCCCCGGGGGTAGGGTTGGGCCACAGTAGGGAGATCAAGTTTTACATAGGAATATATAGAGAAAATTTTTAATCTTTCTTCTCAAAAACTATGACGCCAGGAAAGCTCAAATTAAAATGGAAGCATCCTCAGGTAGTGTAGATTCTAGTTTGTGCAAATCATGGTCCCCGGGGGTAGGGTTGGGCCACAGTAGGGGGATCAAGTTTTACATAGGAATATATAGAGAAAATCTTTAAACTTTCTTCTCAAAAACTATGTCGCCAGGAAAGCTCAAATTAAAATGGAAGCATCCTCAGGTAGTGTAGATTCTAGTTTGTGCAAATCATGGTCCCCGGGGGTAGGGTTGGGCCACAGTAGGGGGATCAAGTTTTACATAGGAATATATAGAGAAAATCTTTAAACTTTCTTCTCAAAAACTATGACGCCAGGAAAGCTCAAATTAAAATGGAAGAATCCTCAGGTAGTGTAGAATCTAGTTTGTGCAAATCATGGTCCCCGGGGGTAGGGTTGGGCCACAGTAGGGGGATCAAATTTTACATAGGAATATATAGAGAAAATCTTTAAACTTTCTTCTCAAAAACTATGACGCCAGGAAAGCTCAAATTAAAATGGAAGCATCCTCAGGTAGTGTAGATTCTAGTTTGTGCAAATCATGGTCCCCGGGGATAGGGTTGGGCCACAGTAGGGATATCAAGTTTTACATAGGAATATATAGAGAAAATTTTTAACTTTCTTTTCAAAAACTATGACGGCAGGAAAACTCAAATTAAAATGGAAGCATCCTCAGGTAGTGTAGATTCTAGTTTGTTCAAATCATGGTCCCCGGGGGTAGGGTTGGGCCACAGTAGGGGGATCAAGTTTTACATAGGAATATATAGAGAAAATCTTTAAACTTTCTTCTCAAAAGCTATGACGCTAGGAAAACTCAAATTAAAATGGAAGCATCCTCAGGTAGTGTAGATTCTAGTTTGTGCAAATCATGGTCCCCGGGGGTAGGGTTGGGCCACAGTAGGGGGATCAAGTTTTACATAGGAATATATAGAGAAAATTTTTAATCTTTCTTCTCAAAAACTATGACGCCAGGAAAGCTCAAATTAAAATGGAAGCATCCTCAGGTAGTGTAGAATCTAGTTTGTGCAAATCATGGTCCCCGGGGGTAGGGTTGGGCCACAGTAGGGGGATCAAGTTTTACATAGGAATATATTGAGAAAATCTTTAAACTTTCTTCTCAAAAACTATGTCGCCAGGAAAGCTCAAATTAAAATGGAAGCATCCTCAGGTAGTGTAGATTCTAGTTTGTTCAAATCATGGTCCCCGAGGGGTAGGGTTGGGCCACAGTAGGGGGATCAAGATTTACATAGGAATATATAGAGACACTCTTTAAAATTTCTTCTCAAAAACTATGACGCCAGGAAAGCTCAAATTAAATCGGAAGCATCCTAAGGTAGTGTTGATTCTAGTTAGTGCAAATCATGGTCCCCGGGGGTAGGGTTGGGCCACAGTAGGGGGATCAAGTTTTACATAGGAATATATAGAGAAAATTTTTATTCTTTCTTCTCAAAAACTATGACGCCAGTAAAGCTCAAATTAAAACGTAAGCATCCTCAGGTATTGTAGATTCTAGTTTGTGCAAATCATGGTCCCTGGGGGTAGGGTTGGGCCACAGTAGGGGGATCAAGTTTTACATAGGAATATATAAAGAAAATCTTTAAACTTTCTTTTCAAAAAATATTACGCCAGGAAAACTCAAATTAAAATGGAAGAATCTTGAGGTAGTGTAGATTCTAGTTTGTGCAAATCATGGTCCCCGGGGGTAGGGTTGGGCCACAGTAGGGGGATCAAGTTTTACATAGGAATATATAGAGAACATTTTTAATCATTCTTCTCAAAAACTTTGACGCTTAAAAAACTCAAATTAAAATGGAAGCATCCTCAGGTAGTGTAGATTCTAGTTTGTGCAAATCATGGTCCCCGGGGGTAGGGTTGGGCCACAGTAGGGGGATCAAGTTTTACATAGGAATATATAGAGAAAATCTTGAAACTTTCTTCTCAAAAACTATGACGCCAGGAAAGCTCAAATTAAAATGTAAGCATCCTCAGGTAGTGTAGATTCTAGTTTGTGCAAATCATGGTCCCCGAGGGGTAGGGTTGGGCCACAGTAGGGGGATCAAGTTTTACATAGGAATATATAGAGAAAATTTTTAATCTTTCTTCTCCAAAACTATGATGCGAGGAAAGCTCAAATTAAAATGTAAGCATCCTCAGGTAGTGTAGATTCTAGTTTGTGCAAATCATGGTCCCCAGGGGTAGGGTTGGGCCACAGTAGGGGGATCAAGTTTTACATAGGAATATATAGAGAAAATTTTTAATCTTTCTTCTCAAAAACTATGACGCCAGGAAAGCTCAAATTAAAATGGAAGCATCCTCAGGTAGTGTAGATTCTAGTTTGTGCAAATCATGGTCCCCGGGGGTAGGGTTGGGCCACAGTATGGGGATCAAGTTTAACATAGGAATATATAGAGAAAATCTTAAAACTTTCTTCTCAAAAACTATGACGCCAGTAAAGCTCAAATTAAAATGGAAGCATCCTCAGGTAGTGTAGATTCTAGTTAGTGCAAATCATGGTCCCCGGGGGTAGGGTTGGGCCACAGTAGGGGGATCAAGTTTTACATAGGAATATATAGAGAACATTTTTATTCTTTCTTCTCAAAAACTATGACGCCAGTAAAGCTCAAATTAAAACGTAAGCATCCTCAGGTAGTGTAGATTCTAGTTTGTGCAAATCATGGTCCCCAGTGGTAGGGTTGTGCCACAGTAGGGGGATCAAGTTTTTCATAGGAATATATAGAGAAAATTTTTAATCTTTCTTCTCAAAAACTATGACGCCAGGAAAACTCAAATTAAAATGGAAGCATCCTCAAGTAGTGTAGATTCTAGTTTGTGCAAATCATGGTCCCCGAGGGGTAGGGTTGGGCCACAGTAGGGGGATTAAGATTTACATAGGAATATATAGAGAAAATTTTTAATCTTTCTTCTCAAAAACTATGACGCCAGGAAAACTCAAATTAAAATGGAAGCATCCTCAGGTAGTGTAGATTCTAGTTTGTGCAAATCATGGTCCCCGGGGGTAGGGTTGGGCCACAGTAGGGGGATCAAGTTTTACATAGGAATATATAGAGAAAATCTTTAAACTTTCTTTAAAAAACTATGACGCCAGGGAAGCTCAAATTAAAATGTAAGCATCCTCAGGTAGTGTAGATTCTAGTTTTTTCAAATCATGGTCCCCGGGGGTAGGGTTGGGCCACAGTAGGGGGATCAAGTTTTACATAGGAATATATAGAGAAAATTTTTAATCTTTCTTCTCAAAAACTATGATGCGAGGAAAGCTCAAATTAAATTGGAAGCATCCTCAGGTAGTGTAGATTCTAGTTTGTGCAAATCATGGTCCCCGGGGGTAGGGTTGGGCCACAGTAGGGGGATCATGTTTTACATAGGAATATATAGAGAAAATTTTTAATCTTTCTTCTCCAAAACTATGACGCCAGGAAAGCTCAAATTAAAATGGAAGCATCCTCAGGTAGTGTAGATTCTAGTTTGTGCAAATCATGGTCCCCGGGGGTAGGGTTGTGCCACAGTATGGGGATCAAGTTTAACATAGGAATATATAGAGAAAATCTTAAAACTTTCTTCTCAAAAACTATGACGCCAGGAAAGCTCAAATTAAAATGGAAGCATCCTCAGGTAGTGTAGATTCTAGTTAGTGCAAATCATGGTCCCCGGGGGTAGGGTTGGGCCACAGTAGGGGGATCAAGTTTTACATAGGAATATATAGAGAAAATTTTTATTCTTTCTTCTCAAAAACTATGACGCCAGTAAAGCTCAAATTAAAACGTAAGCATCCTCAGGTAGTGTAGATTCTAGTTTGTGCAAATCATGGTCCCTGGGGGTAGGGTTGGGCCACAGTAGGGGGATCAAGTTTTACATAGGAATATATAGAGAACATTTTTAATCTTTCTTCTCCAAAACTATGACGCCAGGAAAACTCAAATTAAAATGGAAGCATCCTCAGGTAGCGTAGATTCTAGTTTGTGCAAATTATGGTCCCTGGGGGTAGGGTTGGGCCGCAGTAGTGGGATCAAGTTTTTCATAGGAATATATAGAGAAAATTTTTAATCTTTCTTCTCCAAAACTATGACGCCAGAAAAGCTCAAATTAAAATGGAAGCATCCTCAGGTAGTGTAGATTCTAGTTTGTTCAAATCATGGTCCCCGAGGGGTAGGGTTGGGCCACAGTAGGGGGATCAAGATTTACATAGGAATATATAGAGACACTCTTTAAAATTTCTTCTCAAAAACTATGACGCCAGGAAAGCTCAAATTAAATCGGAAGCATCCTAAGGTAGTGTTGATTCTAGTTAGTGCAAATCATGGTCCCCGGGGGTAGGGTTGGGCCACAGTAGGGGGATCAAGTTTTACATTGGAATATATAGAGACAATCTTTAAACTTTCTTCTCAAAAACTATAACGCCAGGAAAACTCAAATTAAAACGGAAGCATCCTCAGGTAGTGTAGATTCTAGTTTGTTCAAATCATGGTCCCCGGGGATAGGGTTGGGCCACAGTAGGGGGATCAAGTTTTACATAGGAATATATAGAGAAAATCTTTAAACTTTCTTCTCAAAAACTATGACACCAGGAAAACTCAAATTAAAATGGAAGCATCCTCAGGTAGTGTTGATTTTAGTTTTTTCAAATCATGGTCCCCGGGGGTAGGGTTGGGCCACAGTAGGGGGATCAAGTTTTTCATTGGAATATATAGAGAAATTTTTTAATCTTTTTTCTCCAAAACTATGACGCCAGGAAAGCTCAAATTAAAATGGAAGCATCCTCAGGTAGTGTAGATTCTAGTTTGTGCAAATCATGGTCCCCAGTGGTAGGGTTGGGCCACAGTAGGGGGATCAAGTTTTTCATAGGAATATATAGAGAAAATTTTTAATCTTTCTTCTCAAAAACTATGACGCTAGGAAAACTCAAATTAAAATGGAAGCATCCTCAGGTAGTGTAGATTCTAGTTTGTGCAAATCATGGTCCCCGGGGATAGGGTTGGGCCACAGTAGGGGGATCAAGTTTTACATAGGAATATATAGAGAAATTTTTTGATCTTTCTTCTCAAAAACTATGACGCCAGGAGAGCTCAAATTAAAATGGAAGCATCCTCAGGTAGTGTAGATTCTAGTTTGTGCAAATCATGGTCCCCGGGGATAGGGTTGGGCCACAGTAGGGGGATCAAGTTTTACAAAGGAATATATAGAGAAAATCTTTAATCTTTCCTCTTAAAAAACTATGACGCCAGTAAAGCTCAAATTAAAATGGAAGCATCCTCAGGTAGTGTAGATTCTAGTTTGTGCTAATCATGGTCCCCGGGGGTAGGGTTGGGCCACAGTAGGGGGATCAAGTTTTACATAGGAATATATAGAGAAAATTTTTAATCTTTCTTCTCAAAAACTATGACGCCAGGAAAGCTCAAATTAAAATGGAAGCATCCTCAGGTAGTGTAGAATCTAGTTTGTGCAAATCATGGTCCCCGGGGGTAGGGTTGGGCCACAGTAGGGGGATCAAGTTTTACATAGGAATATATTGAGAAAATCTTTAAACTTTCTTCTCAAAAACTATGTCGCCAGGAAAGCTCAAATTAAAATGGAAGCATCCTCAGGTAGTGTAGATTCTAGTTTGTGCAAATCATGGTCCCCGGGGGTAGGGTTGGGCCACAGTAGGGGGATCAAGTTTTACATAGGAATATATAGAGAAAATCTTTAAACTTTCTTCTCAAAAACTATGACGCCAGGAAAGCTCAAATTAAAATGGAAGCATCCTCAAGTAGTGTAGAATCTAGTTTGTGCAAATCATGGTCCCCGGGGGTAGGGTTGGGCCACAGTAGGGGGATCAAATTTTACATAGGAATATATAGAGAAAATCTTTAAACTTTCTTCTCAAAAACTATGACGCCAGGAAAGCTCAAATTAAAATGGAAGCATCCTCAGGTAGTGTAGATTCTAGTTTGTGCAAATCATGGTCCCCGGGGATAGGGTTGGGCCACAGTAGGGATATCAAGTTTTACATAGGAATATATAGAGAAAATTTTTAACTTTCTTTTCAAAAACTATGACGGCAGGAAAACTCAAATTAAAATGGAAGCATCCTCAGGTAGTGTAGATTCTAGTTTGTTCAAATCATGGTCCCCGAGGGGTAGGGTTGGGCCACAGTAGGGGGATCAAGTTTTACATAGGAATATATAGAGAAAATCTTTAAACTTTCTTCTCAAAAGCTATGACGCTAGGAAAACTCAAATTAAAATGGAAGCATCCTCAGGTAGTGTAGATTCTAGTTTGTGCAAATCATGGTCCCCGGGGGTAGGGTTGGGCCACAGTAGGGGGATCAAGTTTTACATAGGAATATATAGAGAAAATTTTTAATCTTTCTTCTCAAAAACTATGACGCCAGGAAAGCTCAAATTAAAATGGAAGCATCCTCAGGTAGTGTAGAATCTAGTTTGTGCAAATCATGGTCCCCGGGGGTAGGGTTGGGCCACAGTAGGGGGATCAAGTTTTACATAGGAATATATTGAGAAAATCTTTAAACTTTCTTCTCAAAAACTATGTCGCCAGGAAAGCTCAAATTAAAATGGAAGCATCCTCAGGTAGTGTAGATTCTAGTTTGTGCAAATCATGGTCCCCGGGGGTAGGGTTGGGCCACAGTAGGGGGATCAAGTTTTATATAGGAATATATAGAGAAAATCTTTAAACTCTCTTCTCAAAAACTATGACGCCAGGAAAGCTCAAATTAAAATGGAAGCATCCTCAGGTAGTGTAGAATCTAGTTTGTGCAAATCATGGTCCCCGGGGGTAGGGTTGGGCCACAGTAGGGGGATCAAATTTTACATAGGAATATATAGAGAAAATCTTTAAACTTTCTTCTCAAAAACTATGACGCCAGGAAAGCTCAAATTAAAATGGAAGCATCCTCAGGTAGTGTAGATTCTAGTTTGTGCAAATCATGGTCCCCGGGGATAGGGTTGGGCCACAGTAGGGGGATCAAGTTTTACATAGGAATATATAGAGAAATTTTTTGATCTTTCTTCTCAAAAACTATGACGCCAGGAGAGCTCAAATTAAAATGGAAGCATCCTCAGGTAGTGTAGATTCTAGTTTGTGCAAATCATGGTCCCCGGGGATAGGGTTGGGCCACAGTAGGGGGATCAAGTTTTACAAAGGAATATATAGAGAAAATCTTTAATCTTTCCTCTTAAAAAACTATGACGCCAGTAAAGCTCAAATTAAAATGGAAGCATCCTCAGGTAGTGTAGATTCTAGTTTGTGCAAATCATGGTCCCCGGGGGTAGGGTTGGGCCACAGTAGGGGGATCAAGTTTTACATAGGAATATATAGAGAAAATTTTTAATCTTTCTTCTCAAAAACTATGACGCCAGGAAAGCTCAAATTAAAATGGAAGCATCCTCAGGTAGTGTAGAATCTAGTTTGTGCAAATCATGGTCCCCGGGGGTAGGGTTGGGCCACAGTAGGGGGATCAAGTTTTACATAGGAATATATTGAGAAAATCTTTAAACTTTCTTCTCAAAAACTATGTCGCCAGGAAAGCTCAAATTAAAATGGAAGCATCCTCAGGTAGTGTAGATTCTAGTTTGTTCAAATCATGGTCCCCGAGGGGTAGGGTTGGGCCACAGTAGGGGGATCAAGATTTACATAGGAATATATAGAGACACTCTTTAATCTTTCTTCTCAAAAACTATGACGCCAGGAAAGCTCAAATTAAATCGGAAGTATCCTAAGGTAGTGTTGATTCTAGTTAGTGCAAATCATGGTCCCCGGGGGTAGGGTTGGGCCACAGTAGGGGGATCAAGTTTTACATAGGAATATATAGAGAAAATTTTTATTCTTTCTTCTCAAAAACTATGACGCCAGTAAAGCTCAAATTAAAACGTAAGCATCCTCAGGTATTGTAGATTCTAGTTTGTGCAAATCATGGTCCCTGGGGGTAGGGTTGGGCCACAGTAGGGATATCAAGTTTTACATAGGAATATATAGAGAAAATTTTTAACTTTCTTTTCAAAAACTATGACGGCAGGAAAACTCAAATTAAAATGGAAGCATCCTCAGGTAGTGTAGATTCTAGTTTGTTCAAATCATGGTCCCCGAGGGGTAGGGTTGGGCCACAGTAGGGGGATCAAGTTTTACATAGGAATATATAGAGAAAATCTTTAAACTTTCTTCTCAAAAGCTATGACGCTAGGAAAACTCAAATTAAAATGGAAGCATCCTCAGGTAGTGTAGATTCTAGTTTGTGCAAATCATGGTCCCCGGGGGTAGGGTTGGGCCACAGTAGGGGGATCAAGTTTTACATAGGAATATATAGAGAAAATTTTTAATCTTTCTTCTCAAAAACTATGACGCCAGGAAAGCTCAAATTAAAATGGAAGCATCCTCAGGTAGTGTAGAATCTAGTTTGTGCAAATCATGGTCCCCGGGGGTAGGGTTGGGCCACAGTAGGGGGATCAAGTTTTACATAGGAATATATTGAGAAAATCTTTAAACTTTCTTCTCAAAAACTATGTCGCCAGGAAAGCTCAAATTAAAATGGAAGCATCCTCAGGTAGTGTAGATTCTAGTTTGTGCAAATCATGGTCCCCGGGGGTAGGGTTGGGCCACAGTAGGGGGATCAAGTTTTATATAGGAATATATAGAGAAAATCTTTAAACTTTCTTCTCAAAAACTATGACGCCAGAAAGCTCAAATTAAAATGGAAGCATCCTCAGGTAGTGTAGAATCTAGTTTGTGCAAATCATGGTCCCCGGGGGTAGGGTTGGGCCACAGTAGGGGGATCAAATTTTACATAGGAATATATAGAGAAAATCTTTAAACTTTCTTCTCAAAAACTATGACGCCAGGAAAGCTCAAATTAAAATGGAAGCATCCTCAGGTAGTGTAGATTCTAGTTTGTGCAAATCATGGTCCCCGGGGATAGGGTTGGGCCACAGTAGGGGGATCAAGTTTTACATAGGAATATATAGAGAAATTTTTTGATCTTTCTTCTCAAAAACTATGACGCCAGTAAAGCTCAAATTAAAACGTAAGCATCCTCAGGTATTGTAGATTCTAGTTTGTGCAAATCATGGTCCCTGGGGGTAGGGTTGGGCCACAGTAGGGATATCAAGTTTTACATAGGAATATATAGAGAAAATTTTTAACTTTCTTTTCAAAAACTATGACGGCAGGAAAACTCAAATTAAAATGGAAGCATCCTCAGGTAGTGTAGATTCTAGTTTGTTCAAATCATGGTCCCCGAGGGGTAGGGTTGGGCCACAGTAGGGGGATCAAGTTTTACATAGGAATATATAGAGAAAATCTTTAAACTTTCTTCTCAAAAGCTATGACGCTAGGAAAACTCAAATTAAAATGGAAGCATCCTCAGGTAGTGTAGATTCTAGTTTGTGCAAATCATGGTCCCCGGGGGTAGGGTTGGGCCACAGTAGGGGGATCAAGTTTTACATAGGAATATATTGAGAAAATTTTTAATCTTTCTTCTCCAAAACTATGACGCCAGGAAAGCTCAAAGTAAAATGGAAGCATCCTCAGGTAGTGTAGATTCTAGTTTGTGCAAATCATGGTCCCCAGTGGTAGGGTTGGGCCAAAGTAGGGGGATCAAGTTTTTCATAGGAATATATAGAGAAAATTTTTAATCTTTCGTCTCAAAAACTATGACGCCAGGAAAATTCAAATTAAAATGGAAGCATCCTCAGGTAGTGTAGATTCTAGTTTGTTCAAATCATGATCCCCGGGGGTAGGGTAGGACCACAGTAGGGGGATCAAGTTTTACATAGGAATATATAGATACACTCTTTAAACTTTCTTCTCAAAAACTATGAAGCCAGGAAAACTCAAATTAAAATGGAAGCATTCTCAGGTAGTGTAGATTCTAGTTTGTGCAAATCATGGTCCCCGGGGGTAGGGTTGGGCCACAGTAGGGGGATCAAGTTTTACATAGGAATATATAGAGAAAATCTTTAATCTTTCTTCTCCAAAACTATGATGCCAGGAAAGCTCCAATTAAATTGGAAGCATCCTCAGGTAGTGTAGATTCTAGTTTGTGCAAATCATGGTCCCCGGGGATTTTGTAGGGCCACAGTAGGGGGATCAAGTTTTACATAAGAATATAGAGAGAAAATCTTTAAACTTTCTTCTCAAAACCTATGACGCAAGGAAAGCTCAAATTAAAATGGAAGCATCCGCAGGTAGTGTAGAATCTAGTTTGTGCAAATCATGGTCCCCGGGGGTAGGGTAGGGCCACAGTAGGGGGATCAAGTTTTACATTGGAATATATAGAGACAATCTTTAAACTTTCTTCTCAAAAACTATGACGCCAGGAAAACTGAAATTAAAACGGAAGCATCCTCAGGTAGTGTAGATTCTAGTTTGTTCAAATCATGGTCCCCGGGGATAGGGTTGGGCCACAGTAGGGATATCAAGTTTCACATAGGAATATATAGAGAAAATTTTTAACTTTCTTCTCAAAAACTATGACGGCAGGAAAACTCAAATTAAAATGGAAGCATCCTCAGGTAGTGTAGATTCTAGTTTGTGCAAATCATGGTCCCCGGGGGTAGGGTAGGGCCACAGTAGGGGGATCAAGTTTTACATAGGAATATATAGAGAAAATCTTTAAACTTTCTTCTCAAAAACTATGACGCCAGGAAAGCTCAAATTAAAATGGAAGCATCCTCAGGTAGTGTAGATTCTAGTTTGTGCAAATCATGGTCCCCGGGGATAGGGTTGGGCCACAGTAGGGGGATCAAATTTTACATAGGAATATACAGAGAAATTTTTTTATCTTTCTTCTCAAAAACTATGACGCCAGGAGAGCTTAAATTAAAATGGAAGCATCCTCAGGTAGTGTAAATTCTAGTTTGTGCAAATCATGGTCCCCGGGGATAGGGTTGGGCCACAGTAGGGGGATCAAGTTTTACAAAGGAATATATAGAGAAAATCTTTAATCTTTCCTCTTAAAAAACTATGACGCCAGTAAAGCTCAAATTAAAATGGAAGCATCCTCAGGTAGTGTAGATTCTAGTTTGTGCAAATCATGGTCCCCGGGGGTAGGGTAGGGCCACAGTAGGGGGATCAAGTTTTACATAGGAATATATAGAGAAAATTTTTATTCTTTCTTCTCAAAAACTATGACGCCAGTAAAGCTCAAATTAAAACGTAAGCATCCTCAGGTATTGTAGATTCTAGTTTGTGCAAATCATGGTCCCTGGGGGTAGGGTTGGGCCACAGTAGGGATATCAAGTTTTACATAGGAATATATAGAGAAAATTTTTAACTTTCTTTTCAAAAACTATGACGGCAGGAAAACTCAAATTAAAATGGAAGCATCCTCAGGTAGTGTAGATTCTAGTTTGTTCAAATCATGGTCCCCGAGGGGTAGGGTTGGGCCACAGTAGGGGGATCAAGTTTTACATAGGAATATATAGAGAAAATCTTTAAACTTTCTTCTCAAAAGCTATGACGCTAGGAAAACTCAAATTAAAATGGAAGCATCCTCAGGTAGTGTAGATTCTAGTTTTTTCAAATCATGGTCCCCGGGGGTAGGGTTGGGCCACAGTAGGGGGATCAAGTTTTACATAGGAATATATAGAGAAAATTTTTAATCTTTCTTCTCAAAAACTATGACGCCAGGAAAGCTCAAATTAAAATGGAAGCATCCTCAGGTAGTGTAGAATCTAGTTTGTGCAAATCATGGTCCCCGGGGGTAGGGTTGGGCCACAGTAGGGGGATCAAGTTTTACATAGGAATATATTGAGAAAATCTTTAAACTTTCTTCTCAAAAACTATGTCGCCAGGAAAGCTCAAATTAAAATGGAAGCATCCTCAGGTAGTGTAGATTCTAGTTTGTGCAAATCATGGTCCCCGGGGGTAGGGTTGGGCCACAGTAGGGGGATCAAGTTTTATATAGGAATATATAGAGAAAATCTTTAAACTTTCTTCTCAAAAACTATGACGCCAGAAAGCTCAAATTAAAATGGAAGCATCCTCAGGTAGTGTAGAATCTAGTTTGTGCAAATCATGGTCCCCGGGGGTAGGGTTGGGCCACAGTAGGGGGATCAAATTTTACATAGGAATATATAGAGAAAATCTTTAAACTTTCTTCTCAAAAACTATGACGCCAGGAAAGCTCAAATTAAAATGGAAGCATCCTCAGGTAGTGTAGATTCTAGTTTGTGCAAATCATGGTCCCCGGGGATAGGGTTGGGCCACAGTAGGGGGATCAAGTTTTACATAGGAATATATAGAGAAATTTTTTGATCTTTCTTCTCAAAAACTATGACGCCAGGAGAGCTCAAATTAAAATGGAAGCATCCTCAGGTAGTGTAAATTCTAGTTTGTGCAAATCATGGTCCCCGGGGATAGGGTTGGGCCACAGTAGGGGGATCAAGTTTTACAAAGGAATATATAGAGAAAATCTTTAATCTTTCCTCTTAAAAAACTATGACGCCAGTAAAGCTCAAATTAAAATGGAAGCATCCTCAGGTAGTGTAGATTCTAGTTTGTGCAAATCATGGTCCCCGGGGGTAGGGTAGGGCCACAGTAGGGGGATCAAGTTTTACATAGGAATATATAGAGAAAATTTTTATTCTTTCCTCTCAAAAACTATGACGCCAGGAAAGCTCAAATTAAAATGGAAGCATCCTCAGGTAGTGTAGATTCTAGTTTGTGCAAATCATGGTCCCCGGGGGTAGGGTTGGGCCACAGTAGGGGGATCAAGTTTTACATAGGAATATATTGAGAAAATTTTTAATCTTTCTTCTCCAAAACTATGACGCCAGGAAAGCTCAAAGTAAAATGGAAGCATCCTCAGGTAGTGTAGATTCTAGTTTGTGCAAATCATGGTCCCCAGTGGTAGGGTTGGGCCAAAGTAGGGGGATCAAGTTTTTCATAGGAATATATAGAGAAAATTTTTAATCTTTCGTCTCAAAAACTATGACGCCAGGAAAATTCAAATTAAAATGGAAGCATCCTCAGGTAGTGTAGATTCTAGTTTGTTCAAATCATGATCCCCGGGGGTAGGGTAGGACCACAGTAGGGGGATCAAGTTTTACATAGGAATATATAGATACACTCTTTAAACTTTCTTCTCAAAAACTATGAAGCCAGGAAAACTCAAATTAAAATGGAAGCATTCTCAGGTAGTGTAGATTCTAGTTTGTGCAAATCATGGTCCCCGGGGGTAGGGTTGGGCCACAGTAGGGGGATCAAGTTTTACATAGGAATATATAGAGAAAATCTTTAATCTTTCTTCTCCAAAACTATGATGCCAGGAAAGCTCCAATTAAATTGGAAGCATCCTCAGGTAGTGTAGATTCTAGTTTGTGCAAATCATGGTCCCCGGGGATTTTGTAGGGCCACAGTAGGGGGATCAAGTTTTACATAAGAATATAGAGAGAAAATCTTTAAACTTTCTTCTCAAAACCTATGACGCAAGGAAAGCTCAAATTAAAATGGAAGCATCCGCAGGTAGTGTAGAATCTAGTTTGTGCAAATCATGGTCCCCGGGGGTAGGGTAGGGCCACAGTAGGGGGATCAAGTTTTACATTGGAATATATAGAGACAATCTTTAAACTTTCTTCTCAAAAACTATGACGCCAGGAAAACTGAAATTAAAACGGAAGCATCCTCAGGTAGTGTAGATTCTAGTTTGTTCAAATCATGGTCCCCGGGGATAGGGTTGGGCCACAGTAGGGATATCAAGTTTCACATAGGAATATATAGAGAAAATTTTTAACTTTCTTCTCAAAAACTATGACGGCAGGAAAACTCAAATTAAAATGGAAGCATCCTCAGGTAGTGTAGATTCTAGTTTGTGCAAATCATGGTCCCCGGGGGTAGGGTAGGGCCACAGTAGGGGGATCAAGTTTTACATAGGAATATATAGAGAAAATCTTTAAACTTTCTTCTCAAAAACTATGACGCCAGGAAAGCTCAAATTAAAATGGAAGCATCCTCAGGTAGTGTAGATTCTAGTTTGTGCAAATCATGGTCCCCGGGGATAGGGTTGGGCCACAGTAGGGGGATCAAATTTTACATAGGAATATATAGAGAAATTTTTTTATCTTTCTTCTCAAAAACTATGACGCCAGGAGAGCTTAAATTAAAATGGAAGCATCCTCAGGTAGTGTAAATTCTAGTTTGTGCAAATCATGGTCCCCGGGGATAGGGTTGGGCCACAGTAGGGGGATCAAGTTTTACAAAGGAATATATAGAGAAAATCTTTAATCTTTCCTCTTAAAAAACTATGACGCCAGTAAAGCTCAAATTAAAATGGAAGCATCCTCAGGTAGTGTAGATTCTAGTTTGTGCAAATCATGGTCCCCGGGGGTAGGGTAGGGCCACAGTAGGGGGATCAAGTTTTACATAGGAATATATAGAGAAAATTTTTATTCTTTCTTCTCAAAAACTATGACGCCAGGAAAGCTCAAATTAAAATGGAAGCATCCTCAGGTAGTGTTGATTTTAGTTTTTTCAAATCATGGTCCCCGGGGGTAGGGTTGGGCCACAGTAGGGGGATCAAGTTTTACATAGGAATATATTGAGAAAATTTTTAATCTTTCTTCTCCAAAACTATGACGCCAGGAAAGCTCAAAGTAAAATGGAAGCATCCTCAGGTAGTGTAGATTCTAGTTTGTGCAAATCATGGTCCCCAGTGGTAGGGTTGGGCCACAGTAGGGGGATCAAGTTTTTCATAGGAATATATAGAGAAAATTTTTAATCTTTCGTCTCAAAAACTATGACGCCAGGAAAATTCAAATTAAAATGGAAGCATCCTCAGGTAGTGTAGATTCTAGTTTGTTCAAATCATGGTCCCCGGGGGTAGGGTAGGACCACAGTAGGGGGATCAAGTTTTACATAGGAATATATAGAGACACTCTTTAAACTTTCTTCTCAAAAACTATGAAGCCAGGAAAACTCAAATTAAAATGGAAGCATTCTCAGGTAGTGTAGATTCTAGTTTGTGCAAATCATGGTCCCCGGGGGTAGGGTTGGGCCACAGTAGGGGGATCAAGTTTTACATAGGAATATATAGAGAAAATCTTTAATCTTTCTTCTCCAAAACTATGATGCCAGGAAAGCTCCAATTAAATTGGAAGCATCCTCAGGTAGTGTAGATTCTAGTTTGTGCAAATCATGGTCCCCGGGGATTTTGTAGGGCCACAGTAGGGGGATCAAGTTTTACATTGGAATATATAGAGACAATCTTTAAACTTTCTTCTCAAAAACTATGACGCCAGGAAAACTGAAATTAAAACGGAAGCATCCTCAGGTAGTGTAGATTCTAGTTTGTTCAAATCATGGTCCCCGGGGATAGGGTTGGGCCACAGTAGGGATCTCAAGTTTCACATAGGAATATATAGAGAAAATTTTTAACTTTCTTCTCAAAAACTATGACGGCAGGAAAACTCAAATTAAAATGGAAGCATCCTCAGGTAGTGTAGATTCTAGTTTGTGCAAATCATGGTCCCCGGGGATAGGGTTGTGCCACAGTAGGGGGATCAAGTTTTACATAGGAATATATAGAGAAAATCTTTAAAATTTCTTCTCAAAAACTATGACGCTAGGAAAACTCAAAATAAAATGGAAGCATCCTCAGGTAGTGTAGATTCTAGTTTGTGCAAATCATGGTCCCCGGGGGTAGGGTTGGGCCACAGTAGGGGGATCAAGTTTTACATAGGAATATATAGAGAAAATCTTTAATCTTTCTTCTCCAAAACTATGATGCCAGGTAAGCTCAAATTAAATTGGAAGCATACTCAGGTAGTGTAGATTCTAGTTTGTGCAAATCATGGTCCCCGGGGATTTTGTAGGGCCACAGTAGGGGGATCAAGTTTTACATAGGAATATATAGAGAAAATCTTTAAACTTTCTTCTCAAAAACTATGTCGCCAGGAAAGCTCAAATTAAAATGGAAGCATCCTCAGGTAGTGTAGATTCTAGTTTGTGCAAATCATGGTCCCCGGGGGTAGGGTTGGGCCACAGTAGGGGGATCAAGTTTTACATAGGAATATATAGAGACATTCTTTAATCTTTCTTCTCCAAAACTATGACGCCAGGAAAGCTCAAATTAAAATGGAAGCATCCTCAGGTAGTGTAGATTCTAGTTTGTGCAAATCATGGTCCCCGGGGGTAGGGTTGGGCCACAGTAGGGGGATCAAGTTTTACATAGGAATATATAGAGAAAATCTTTAATCTTTCTTCTCCAAAACTATGATGCCAGGAAAGCTCCAATTAAATTGGAAGCATCCTCAGGTAGTGTAGATTCTAGTTTGTGCAAATCATGGTCCCCGGGGATTTTGTAGGGCCACAGTAGGGGGATCAAGTTTTACATAAGAATATAGAGAGAAAATCTTTAAACTTTCTTCTCAAAACCTATGACGCCAGGAAAGCTCAAATTAAAATGGAAGCATCCTCAGGTAGTGTAGAATCTAGTTTGTGCAAATCATGGTCCCCGGGGGTAGGGTAGGGCCACAGTAGGGGGATCAAGTTTTACATAGGAATATATAGAGACAATCTTTAAACTTTCTTCTCAAAAACTATGACGCCAGGAAAACTGAAATTAAAACGGAAGCATCCTCAGGTAGTGTAGATTCTAGTTTGTTCAAATCATGGTCCCCGGGGATAGGGTTGGGCCACAGTAGGGATCTCAAGTTTCACATAGGAATATAGAGAGAAAATTTTTAACTTTCTTCTCAAAAACTATGACGGCAGGAAAACTCAAATTAAAATGGAAGCATCCTCAGGTAGTGTAGATTCTAGTTTGTGCAAATCATGGTCCCCGGGGGTAGGGTTGTGCCACAGTAGGGGGATCAAGTTTTACATAGGAATATATAGAGAAAATCTTTAAACTTTCTTCTCAAAAACTATGACGCTAGGAAAACTCAAATTAAAATGGAAGCATCCTCAGGTAGTGTAGATTCTAGTTTGTGCAAATCATGGTCCCCGGGGGTAGGGTTGGGCCACAGTAGGGGGATCAAGTTTTACATAGGAATATATTGAGAAAATTTTTAATCTTTCTTCTCCAAAACTATGACGCCAGGAAAGCTCAAATTAAAATGGAAGCATCCTCAGGTAGTGTAGATTCTAGTTTGTGCAAATCATGGTCCCCGGGGGTAGGGTTGGGCCACAGTAGGGGGATCAAGTTTTACATAGGAATATATAGAGAAAATCTTTAAACTTTCTTCTCAAAAACTATGTCGCCAGAAAAGCTCAAATTAAAATTGAAGCATCCTCAGGTAGTGTAGATTCTAGTTTGTGCAAATCATGGTCCCCGGGGGTAGGGTTGGGCCACAGTAGGGGGATCAAGTTTTACATAGGAATATATAGAGAAATTTTTTATTCTTTCTTCTCAAAAACTATGACGCCAGGAAAGCTCAAATTAAAATGGAAGCATCCTCAGGTAGTGTAGATTCTAGTTTGTGCAAATCATGGTCCCCGGGGGTAGGGTTGGGCCACAGTAGCGGGATCAAGTTTTACATAGGAATATATAGAGACAATCTTTAAACTTTCTTCTGAAAAACTATGACGCCAGGAAAGCTCAAAATAAAATGGAAGCATCCTCAGGTAGTGTAGATTCTAGTTTGTGCAAATCATGGTCCCCGGGGGTAGGGTTGGGCCACAGTAGGGGGATCAAGTTTTACATAAGAATATAGAGAGAAAATCTTTAAACTTTCTTCTCAAAAACTATGACGCCAGGAAAGCTCAAATTAAAATGGAAGCATCCTCAGGTAGTGTAGAATCTAGTTTGTGCAAATCATGGTCCCCGGGGGTAGGGTAGGGCCACAGTAGGGGGATCAAGTTTTACATTGGAATATATAGAGACACTCTTTAAACTTTCTTCTCAAAAACTATGACGCCAGGAAAACTGAAATTAAAACGGAAGCATCCTCAGGTAGTGTAGATTCTAGTTTGTTCAAATCATGGTCCCCGGGGATAGGGTTGGGCCACAGTAGGGATCTCAAGTTTCACATAGGAATATATAGAGAAAATTTTTAACTTTCTTCTCAAAAACTATGACGGCAGGAAAACTCAAATTAAAATGGAAGCATCCTCAGGTAGTGTAGATTCTAGTTTGTGCAAATCATGGTCCCCGGGGGTAGGTTTGTGCCACAGTAGGGGGATCAAGTTTTACATAGGAATATATAGAGAAAATCTTTAAACTTTCTTCTCAAAAACTATGACGCTAGGAAAACTCAAATTAAAATGGAAGCATCCTCAGGTAGTGTAGATTCTAGTTTGTGCAAATCATGGTCCCCGGGGGTAGGGTTGGGCCACAGTAGGGGGATCAAGTTTTACATAGGAATATATTGAGAAAATTTTTAATCTTTCTTCTCCAAAACTATGACGCCAGGAAAGCTCAAATTAAAATGGAAGCATCCTCAGGTAGTGTAGATTCTAGTTTGTGCAAATCATGGTCCCCGGGGGTAGGGTTGGGCCACAGTAGGGGGATCAAGTTTTACATAGGAATATATAGAGAAAATCTTTAAACTTTCTTCTCAAAAACTATGTCGCCAGAAAAGCTCAAATTAAAATGGAAGCATCCTCAGGTAGTGTAGATTCTAGTTTGTGCAAATCATGGTCCCCGGGGGTAGGGTTGGGCCACAGTAGGGGGATCAAGTTTTACATAGGAATATATAGAGAAATTTTTTATTCTTTCTTCTCAAAAACTATGACGCCAGGAAAGCTCAAATTAAAATGGAAGCATCCTCAGGTAGTGTAGATTCTAGTTTGTGCAAATCATGGTCCCCGGGGGTAGGGTTGGGCCACAGTAGGGGGATCAAGTTTTACATAGGAATATATAGAGACAATCTTTAAACTTTCTTCTGAAAAACTATGACGCCAGGAAAGCTCAAAATAAAATGGAAGCATCCTCAGGTAGTGTAGATTCTAGTTTGTGCAAATCATGGTCCCCGGGGGTAGGGTTGGGCCACAGTAGGGGGATCAAGTTTTACATAGGAATATATAGAGAAAATCTTTAATCTTTCTTCTCCAAAACTATGATGCCAGGAAAGCTCAAATTAAATTGGAAGCATACTCAGGTAGTGTAGATTCTAGTTTGTTCAAATCATGGTCCCCGGGGATTTTGTAGGGCCACAGTAGGGGGATCAAGTTTTACATAGGAATATATAGAGAAAATCTTTAAACTTTCTTCTCAAAAACTATGTCGCCAGGAAAGCTCAAATTAAAATGGAAGCATCCTCAGGTAGTGTAGATTCTAGTTTGTGCAAATCATGGTCCCCGGGGGTAGGGTTGGGCCACAGTAGGGGGATCAAGTTTTACATAGGAATATATAGAGACACTCTTTAAACTTTCTTCTCAAAAACTATGAAGCCAGGAAAACTCAAATTAAAATGGAAGCATTCTCAGGTAGTGTAGATTCTAGTTTGTGCAAATCATGGTCCCCGGGGGTAGGGTTGGGCCACAGTAGGGGGATCAAGTTTTACATAGGAATATATAGAGAAAATCTTTAATCTTTCTTCTCCAAAACTATGATGCCAGGAAAGCTCCAATTAAATTGGAAGCATCCTCAGGTAGTGTAGATTCTAGTTTGTGCAAATCATGGTCCCCGGGGATTTTGTAGGGCCACAGTAGGGGGATCAAGTTTTACATAAGAATATAGAGAGAAAATCTTTAAACTTTCTTCTCAAAACCTATGACGCCACGAAAGCTCAAATTAAAATGGAAGCATCCTCAGGTAGTGTAGAATCTAGTTTGTGCAAATCATGGTCCCCGGGGGTAGGGTAGGGCCACAGTAGGGGGATCAAGTTTTACATTGGAATATATAGAGACAATCTTTAAACTTTCTTCTCAAAAACTATGACGCCAGGAAAACTGAAATTAAAACGGAAGCATCCTCAGGTAGTGTAGATTCTAGTTTGTTCAAATCATGGTCCCCGGGGGTAGGGCTGGGCCACAGTAGGGGGATCAAGTTTTACATTGTAATATATAGAGAAATCTTTAAACTTTCTTCTGAAAAACTATGACGCCAGGAAAGCTCAAAATAAAATGGAAGCATCCTCAGGTAGTGTAGATTCTAGTTTGTGCAAATCATGGTCCCCGGGGGTAGGGTTGGGCCACAGTAGGGGGATCAAGTTTTACATAGGAATATATAGAGACAATCTTTAAACTTTCTTCTGAAAAACTATGACGCCAGGAAAGCTCAAAATAAAATGGAAGCATCCTCAGGTAGTGTAGATTCTAGTTTGTGCAAATCATGGTCCCCGGGGGTAGGGTTGGGCCACAGTAGGGGGATCAAGTTTCACATAGGAATATATAGAGAAAATCTTTAATCTTTCTTCTCCAAAACTATGATGCCAGGAAAGCTCAAATTAAATTGGAAGCATACTCAGGTAGTGTAGATTCTAGTTTGTTCAAATCATGGTCCCCGGGGATTTTGTAGGGCCACAGTAGGGGGATCAAGTTTTACATAGGAATATATAGAGAAAATCTTTAAACTTTCTTCTCAAAAACTATGTCGCCAGGAAAGCTCAAATTAAAATGGAAGCATCCTCAGGTAGTGTAGATTCTAGTTTGTGCAAATCATGGTCCCCGGGGGTAGGGTAGGGCCACAGTAGGGGGATCAAGTTTTACATAGGAATATATAGAGACACTCTTTAAACTTTCTTCTCAAAAACTATGAAGCCAGGAAAACTCAAATTAAAATGGAAGCATTCTCAGGTAGTGTAGATTCTAGTTTGTGCAAATCATGGTCCCCGGGGGTAGGGTTGGGCCACAGTAGGGGGATCAAGTTTTACATAGGAATATATAGAGAAAATCTTTAATCTTTCTTCTCCAAAACTATGATGCCAGGAAAGCTCCAATTAAATTGGAAGCATCCTCAGGTAGTGTAGATTCTAGTTTGTGCAAATCATGGTCCCCGGGGATTTTGTAGGGCCACAGTAGGGGGATCAAGTTTTACATAAGAATATAGAGAGAAAATCTTTAAACTTTCTTCTCAAAACCTATGACGCCAGGAAAGCTCAAATTAAAATGGAAGCATCCTCAGGTAGTGTAGAATCTAGTTTGTGCAAATCATGGTCCCCGGGGGTAGGGTAAGGCCACAGTAGGGGGATCAAGTTTTACATTGGAATATATAGAGACAATCTTTAAACTTTCTTCTCAAAAACTATGACGCCAGGAAAACTGAAATTAAAACGGAAGCATCCTCAGGTAGTGTAGATTCTAGTTTGTTCAAATCATGGTCCCCGGGGATAGGGTTGGGCCACAGTAGGGATCTCAAGTTTCACATAGGAATATATAGAGAAAATTTTTAACTTTCTTCTCAAAAACTATGACGGCAGGAAAACTCAAATTAAAATGGAAGCATCCTCAGGTAGTGTAGATTCTAGTTTGTGCAAATCATGGTCCCCGGGGGTAGGGTTGTGCCACAGTAGGGGGATCAAGTTTTACATAGGAATATATAGAGAAAATCTTTAAACTTTCTTCTCAAAAACTATGACGCTAGGAAAACTCAAATTAAAATGGAAGCATCCTCAGGTAGTGTAGATTCTAGTTTGTGCAAATCATGGTCCCCGGGGGTAGGGTTGGGCCACAGTAGGGGGATCAAGTTTTACATAGGAATATATTGAGAAAATTTTTAATCTTTCTTATCCAAAACTATGACGCCAGGAAAGCTCAAATAAAAATGGAAGCATCCTCAGGTAGTGTAGATTCTAGTTTGTGCAAATCATGGTCCCCGGGGGTAGGGTTGGGCCACAGTAGGGGGATCAAGTTTTACATTATAATATATAGAGAAATCTTTAAACTTTCTTCTGAAAAACTATGACGCCAGGAAAGCTCAAAATAAAATGGAAGCATCCTCAGGTAGTGTAGATTCTAGTTTGTGCAAATCATGGTCCCCGGGGGTAGGGTTGGGCCACAGTAGGGGGATCAAGTTTTACATAGGAATATATAGAGACAATCTTTAAACTTTCTTCTGAAAAACTATGACGCCAGGAAAGCTCAAAATAAAATGGAAGCATCCTCAGGTAGTGTAGATTCTAGTTTGTTCAAATCATGGTCCCCGGGGGTAGGGTTGGGCCACAGTAGGGGGATCAAGTTTTACATAGGAATATATAGAGAAAATCTTTAATCTTTCTTCTCCAAAACTATGATGCCAGGAAAGCTCAAATTAAATTGGAAGCATACTCAGGTAGTGTAGATTCTAGTTTGTTCAAATCATGGTCCCTGGGGATTTTGTAGGGCCACAGTAGGGGGATCAAGTTTTACATAGGAATATATAGAGAAAATCTTTAAACTTTCTTCTCAAAAACTATGTCGCCAGGAAAGCTCAAATTAAAATGGAAGCATCCTCAGGTAGTGTAGATTCTAGTTTGTGCAAATCATGGTCCCCGGGGGTAGGGTTGGGCCACAGTAGGGGGATCAAGTTTTACATAGGAATATATAGAGACACTCTTTAAACTTTCTTCTCAAAAACTATGAAGCCAGGAAAACTCAAATTAAAATGGAAGCATTCTCAGGTAGTGTAGATTCTAGTTTGTGCAAATCATGGTCCCCGGGGGTAGGGTTGGGCCACAGTAGGGGGATCAAGTTTTACATAGGAATATATAGAGAAAATCTTTAATCTTTCTTCTCCAAAACTATGATGCCAGGAAAGCTCAAATTAAATTGGAAGCATCCTCAGGTAGTGTAGATTCTAGTTTGTGCAAATCATGGTCCCCGGGGATTTTGTAGGGCCACAGTAGGGGGATCAAGTTTTACATAAGAATATAGAGAGAAAATCTTTAAACTTTCTTCTCAAAACCTATGACGCCAGGAAAGCTCAAATTAAAATGGAAGCATCCTCAGGTAGTGTAGAATCTAGTTTGTGCAAATCATGGTCCCCGGGGGTAGGGTAGGGCCACAGTAGGGGGATCAAGTTTTACATTGGAATATATAGAGACAATCTTTAAACTTTCTTCTCAAAAACTATGACGCCAGGAAAACTGAAATTAAAACGGAAGCATCCTCAGGTAGTGTAGATTCTAGTTTGTTCAAATCATGGTCCCCGGGGATAGGGTTGGGCCACAGTAGGGATCTCAAGTTTAACATAGGAATATATAGAGAAAATTTTTAACTTTCTTCTCAAAAACTATGACGGCAGGAAAACTCAAATTAAAATGGAAGCATCCTCAGGTAGTGTAGATTCTAGTTTGTGCAAATCATGGTCCCCGGGGGTAGGGTTGTGCCACAGTAGGGGGATCAAGTTTTACATAGGAATATATAGAGAAAATCTTTAAACTTTCTTCTCAAAAACTATGACGCTAGGAAAACTCAAATTAAAATGGAAGCATCCTCAGGTAGTGTAGATTCTAGTTTGTGCAAATCATGGTCCCCGGGGGTAGGGTTGGGCCACAGTAGGGGGATCAAGTTTTACATAGGAATATATTGAGAAAATTTTTAATCTTTCTTATCCAAAACTATGACGCCAGGAAAGCTCAAATAAAAATGGAAGCATCCTCAGGTAGTGTAGATTCTAGTTTGTGCAAATCATGGTCCCCGGGGGTAGGGTTGGGCCACAGTAGGGGGATCAAGTTTTACATAGGAATATATAGAGAAAATCTTTAAACTTTCTTCTCAAAAACTATGTCGCCAGAAAAGCTCAAATTAAAATGGAAGCATCCTCAGGTAGTGTAGATTCTAGTTTGTGCAAATCATGGTCCCCGGGGGTAGGGTTGGGCCACAGTAGGGGGATCAAGTTTTACATAGGAATATATAGAGAAATTTTTTATTCTTTCTTCTCAAAAACTATGACGCCAGGAAAGCTCAAATTAAAATGGAAGCATCCTCAGGTAGTGTAGATTCTAGTTTGTGCAAATCATGGTCCCCGGGGGTAGGGTTGGGCCACAGTAGGGGGATCAAGTTTTACATAGGAATATATAGAGAAATTTTTTATTCTTTCTTCTCAAAAAATATGACGCCAGGAAAGCTCAAATTAAAATGGAAGCATCCTCAGGTAGTGTAGATTCTAGTTTGTGCAAATCATGGTCCCCGGGGATAGGGTAGGGCCACAGTAGGGGGATCAAGTTTTACATAGGAATATATAGAGACACTCTTTAAACTTTCTTCTCAAAAACTATGAAGCCAGGAAAACTCAAATTAAAATGGAAGCATTCTCAGGTAGTGTAGATTCTAGTTTGTGCAAATCATGGTCCCCGGGGGTAGGGTTGGGCCACAGTAGGGGGATCAAGTTTTACATAGGAATATATAGAGAAAATCTTTAATCTTTCTTCTCCAAAACTATGATGCCAGGAAAGCTCCAATTAAATTGGAAGCATCCTCAGGTAGTGTAGATTCTAGTTTGTGCAAATCATGGTCCCCGGGGATTTTGTAGGGCCACAGTAGGGGGATCAAGTTTTACATAAGAATATAGAGAGAAAATCTTTAAACTTTCTTCTCAAAACCTATGACGCCAGGAAAGCTCAAATTAAAATGGAAGCATCCTCAGGTAGTGTAGAATCTAGTTTGTGCAAATCATGGTCCCCGGGGGTAGGGTAAGGCCACAGTAGGGGGATCAAGTTTTACATTGGAATATATAGAGACAATCTTTAAACTTTCTTCTCAAAAACTATGACGCCAGGAAAACTGAAATTAAAACGGAAGCATCCTCAGGTAGTGTAGATTCTAGTTTGTTCAAATCATGGTCCCCGGGGATAGGGTTGGGCCACAGTAGGGATCTCAAGTTTCACATAGGAATATATAGAGAAAATTTTTAACTTTCTTCTCAAAAACTATGACGGCAGGAAAACTCAAATTAAAATGGAAGCATCCTCAGGTAGTGTAGATTCTAGTTTGTGCAAATCATGGTCCCCGGGGGTAGGGTTGTGCCACAGTAGGGGGATCAAGTTTTACATAGGAATATATAGAGAAAATCTTTAAACTTTCTTCTCAAAAACTATGACGCTAGGAAAACTCAAATTAAAATGGAAGCATCCTCAGGTAGTGTAGATTCTAGTTTGTGCAAATCATGGTCCCCGGGGGTAGGGTTGGGCCACAGTAGGGGGATCAAGTTTTACATAGGAATATATTGAGAAAATTTTTAATCTTTCTTATCCAAAACTATGACGCCAGGAAAGCTCAAATAAAAATGGAAGCATCCTCAGGTAGTGTAGATTCTAGTTTGTGCAAATCATGGTCCCCGGGGGTAGGGTTGGGCCACAGTAGGGGGATCAAGTTTAACATTGTAATATATAGAGAAATCTTTAAACTTTCTTCTGAAAAACTATGACGCCAGGAAAGCTCAAAATAAAATGGAAGCATCCTCAGGTAGTGTAGATTCTAGTTTGTGCAAATCATGGTCCCCGGGGGTAGGGTTGGGCCACAGTAGGGGGATCAAGTTTTACATAGGAATATATAGAGACAATCTTTAAACTTTCTTCTGAAAAACTATGACGCCAGGAAAGCTCAAAATAAAATGGAAGCATCCTCAGGTAGTGTAGATTCTAGTTTGTTCAAATCATGGTCCCCGGGGGTAGGGTTGGGCCACAGTAGGGGGATCAAGTTTTACATAGGAATATATAGAGAAAATCTTTAATCTTTCTTCTCCAAAACTATGATGCCAGGAAAGCTCAAATTAAATTGGAAGCATACTCAGGTAGTGTAGATTCTAGTTTGTGCAAATCATGGTCCCCGGGGATTTTGTAGGGCCACAGTAGGGGGATCAAGTTTTACATAGGAATATATAGAGAAAATCTTTAAACTTTCTTCTCAAAAACTATGTCGCCAGGAAAGCTCAAATTAAAATGGAAGCATCCTCAGGTAGTGTAGATTCTAGTTTGTGCAAATCATGGTCCCCGGGGGTAGGGTTGGGCCACAGTAGGGGGATCAAGTTTTACATAGGAATATATAGAGACACTCTTTAAACTTTCTTCTCAAAAACTATGAAGCCAGGAAAACTCAAATTAAAATGGAAGCATTCTCAGGTAGTGTAGATTCTAGTTTGTGCAAATCATGGTCCCCGGGGGTAGGGTTGGGCCACAGTAGGGGGATCAAGTTTTACATAGGAATATATAGAGAAAATCTTTAATCTTTCTTCTCCAAAACTATGATGCCAGGAAAGCTCCAATTAAATTGGAAGCATCCTCAGGTAGTGTAGATTCTAGTTTGTGCAAATCATGGTCCCCGGGGATTTTGTAGGGCCACAGTAGGGGGATCAAGTTTTACATAAGAATATAGAGAGAAAATCTTTAAACTTTCTTCTCAAAACCTATGACGCCAGGAAAGCTCAAATTAAAATGGAAGCATCCTCAGGTAGTGTAGAATCTAGTTTGTGCAAATCATGGTCCCCGGGGGTAGGGTAGGGCCACAGTAGGGGGATCAAGTTTTACATTGGAATATATAGAGACAATCTTTAAACTTTCTTCTCAAAAACTATGACGCCAGGAAAACTGAAATTAAAACGGAAGCATCCTCAGGTAGTGTAGATTCTAGTTTGTTCAAATCATGGTCCCCGGGGATAGGGTTGGGCCACAGTAGGGATCTCAAGTTTAACATAGGAATATATAGAGAAAATTTTTAACTTTCTTCTCAAAAACTATGACGGCAGGAAAACTCAAATTAAAATGGAAGCATCCTCAGGTAGTGTAGATTCTAGTTTGTGCAAATCATGGTCCCCGGGGGTAGGGTTGTGCCACAGTAGGGGGATCAAGTTTTACATAGGAATATATAGAGAAAATCTTTAAACTTTCTTCTCAAAAACTATGACGCTAGGAAAACTCAAATTAAAATGGAAGCATCCTCAGGTAGTGTAGATTCTAGTTTGTGCAAATCATGGTCCCCGGGGGTAGGGTTGGGCCACAGTAGGGGGATCAAGTTTTACATAGGAATATATTGAGAAAATTTTTAATCTTTCTTATCCAAAACTATGACGCCAGGAAAGCTCAAATAAAAATGGAAGCATCCTCAGGTAGTGTAGATTCTAGTTTGTGCAAATCATGGTCCCCGGGGGTAGGGTTGGGCCACAGTAGGGGGATCAAGTTTTACATAGGAATATATAGAGAAAATCTTTAAACTTTCTTCTCAAAAACTATGTCGCCAGAAAAGCTCAAATTAAAATGGAAGCATCCTCAGGTAGTGTAGATTCTAGTTTGTGCAAATCATGGTCCCCGGGGGTAGGGTTGGGCCACAGTAGGGGGATCAAGTTTTACATAGGAATATATAGAGAAATTTTTTATTCTTTCTTCTCAAAAACTATGACGCCAGGAAAGCTCAAATTAAAATGGAAGCATCCTCAGGTAGTGTAGATTCTAGTTTGTGCAAATCATGGTCCCCGGGGGTAGGGTTGGGCCACAGTAGGGGGATCAAGTTTTACATAGGAATATATAGAGAAATTTTTTATTCTTTCTTCTCAAAAAATATGACGCCAGGAAAGCTCAAATTAAAATGGAAGCATCCTCAGGTAGTGTAGATTCTAGTTTGTGCAAATCATGGTCCCCGGGGGTAGGGTTGGGCCACAGTAGGGGGATCAAGTTTTACATAGGAATATATAGAGACAATCTTTAAACTTTCTTCTGAAAAACTATGACGCCAGGAAAGCTCAAAATAAAATGGAAGCATCCTCAGGTAGTGTAGATTCTAGTTTGTGCAAATCATGGTCCCCGGGGGTAGGGTTGGGCCACAGTAGGGGGATCAAGTTTTACATAGGAATATATAGAGAAAATCTTTAATCTTTCTTCTCCAAAACTATGATGCCAGGAAAGCTCAAATTAAATTGGAAGCATACTCAGGTAGTGTAGATTCTAGTTTGTTCAAATCATGGTCCCCGGGGATTTTGTAGGGCCACAGTAGGGGGATCAAGTTTTACATAGGAATATATAGAGAAAATCTTTAAACTTTCTTCTCAAAAACTATGTCGCCAGGAAAGCTCAAATTAAAATGGAAGCATCCTCAGGTAGTGTAGATTCTAGTTTGTGCAAATCATGGTCCCCGGGGGTAGGGTTGGGCCACAGTAGGGGGATCAAGTTTTACATAGGAATATATAGAGAAAATCTTTAAACTTTCTTCTCAAAAACTATGACGCCAGGAAAGCACAAATTAAAATGGAAGCATCCTCAGGTAGTGTAGAATCTAGTTTGTGCAAATCATGGTCCCCGGGGGTAGGGTTGGGCCACAGTAGGGGGATCAAATTTTACATAGGAATATATAGAGAAAATCTTTAAACTTTCTTCTCAAAAACTATGACGCCAGGAAAGCTCAAATTAAAATGGAAGCATCCTCAGGTAGTGTAGATTCTAGTTTGTGCAAATCATGGTCCCCGGGGATAGGGTTGGGCCACAGTAGGGGGATCAAGTTTTACATAGGAAAATAGAGAAATTTTTCGATCTTTCTTCTCAAAAACTATGACGCCAGGAGAGCTCAAATTAAAATGGAAGCATCCTCAGGTAGTGTAAATTCTAGTTTGTGCAAATCATGGTCCCCGGGGATAGGGTTGGGCCACAGTAGGGGGATCAAGTTTTACAAAGGAATATATAGAGAAAATCTTTAATCTTTCCTCTTAAAAAACTATGACGCCAGTAAAACTCAAATTAAAATGGAAGCATCCTCAGGTAGTGTAGATTCTAGTTTGTGCAAATCATGGTCCCCGGGGGTAGGGTAGGGCCACAGTAGGGGGATCAAGTTTTACATAGGAATATATAGAGAAAATTTTTATTCTTTCTTCTCAAAAACTATGACGCCAGGAAAGCTCAAATTAAAATGGAAGCATCCTCAGGTAGTGTAGATTCTAGTTTGTGCAAATCATGGTCCCCGAGGGGTAGGGTTGGGCCACAGTAGGGGGATCAAGTTTTACATAGGAATATATAGAGAAAATTTTTAATCTTTCTTCTCCAAAACTATGATGCGAGGAAAGCTCAAATTAAAATGTAAGGATCCTCAGGTAGTGTAGATTCTAGTTTGTGCAAATCATGGTCCCCAGGGGTAGGGTTGGGCCACAGTAGGGGGATCAAGTTTTACATAGGAATATATAGAGACAATCTTTAAACTTTCTTCTGAAAAACTATGACGCCAGGAAAGCTCAAAATAAAATGGAAGCATCCTCAGGTAGTGTAGATTCTAGTTTGTGCAAATCATGGTCCCCGGGGGTAGGGTTGGGCCACAGTAGGGGGATCAAGTTTTACATAGGAATATATAGAGAAAATCTTTAATCTTTCTTCTCCAAAACTATGATGCCAGGAAAGCTCAAATTAAATTGGAAGCATACTCAGGTAGTGTAGATTCTAGTTTGTTCAAATCATGGTCCCCGGGGATTTTGTAGGGCCACAGTAGGGGGATCAAGTTTTACATAGGAATATATAGAGAAAATCTTTAAACTTTCTTCTCAAAAACTATGTCGCCAGGAAAGCTCAAATTAAAATGGAAGCATCCTCAGGTAGTGTAGATTCTAGTTTGTGCAAATCATGGTCCCCGGGGGTAGGGTTGGGCCACAGTAGGGGGATCAAGTTTTACATAGGAATATATAGAGAAAATCTTTAAACTTTCTTCTCAAAAACTATGACGCCAGGAAAGCACAAATTAAAATGGAAGCATCCTCAGGTAGTGTAGAATCTAGTTTGTGCAAATCATGGTCCCCGGGGGTAGGGTTGGGCCACAGTAGGGGGATCAAATTTTACATAGGAATATATAGAGAAAATCTTTAAACTTTCTTCTCAAAAACTATGACGCCAGGAAAGCTCAAATTAAAATGGAAGCATCCTCAGGTAGTGTAGATTCTAGTTTGTGCAAATCATGGTCCCCGGGGATAGGGTTGGGCCACAGTAGGGGGATCAAGTTTTACATAGGAAAATAGAGAAATTTTTCGATCTTTCTTCTCAAAAACTATGACGCCAGGAGAGCTCAAATTAAAATGGAAGCATCCTCAGGTAGTGTAAATTCTAGTTTGTGCAAATCATGGTCCCCGGGGATAGGGTTGGGCCACAGTAGGGGGATCAAGTTTTACAAAGGAATATATAGAGAAAATCTTTAATCTTTCCTCTTAAAAAACTATGACGCCAGTAAAACTCAAATTAAAATGGAAGCATCCTCAGGTAGTGTAGATTCTAGTTTGTGCAAATCATGGTCCCCGGGGGTAGGGTAGGGCCACAGTAGGGGGATCAAGTTTTACATAGGAATATATAGAGAAAATTTTTATTCTTTCTTCTCAAAAACTATGACGCCAGGAAAGCTCAAATTAAAATGGAAGCATCCTCAGGTAGTGTAGATTCTAGTTTGTGCAAATCATGGTCCCCGGGGGTAGGGTTGGGCCACAGTAGGGTGATCAAGTTTTACATAGGAATATATAGAGAAAATCTTTAAACTTTCTTCTCAAAAACTATGACGCCAGGGAAGCTCAAATTAAAATGGAAGCATCCTCAGGTAGTGTAGAATCTAGTTTGTGCAAATCATGGTCCCCGGGGGTAGGGTTGGGCCACAGTAGGGGGATCAAATTTTACATAGGAATATATAGAGAAAATCTTTAAACTTTCTTCTCAAAAACTATGACACCAGGAAAGCTCAAATTAAAATGGAAGCATCCTCAGGTAGTGTAGATTCTAGTTTGTGCAAATCATGGTCCCCGGGGATAGGGTTGGGCCACAGTAGGGGGATCAAGTTTTACTTAGGAATATATTGAAAAAAAATTTAATCTTTCCTCTTAAAAAACTATGACGCCAGTAAAGCTCAAATTAAAATGGAAGCATCCTCAGGTAGTGTAGATTCTAGTTTGTGCAAATCAAGGTCCCCGGGGGTAGGGTAGGACCACAGTAGGGGGATCAAGTTTTACATAGGAATATATAGAGACACTCTTTAAACTTTCTTCTCAAAAACTATGAAGCCAGGAAAACTCAAATTAAAATGGAAGCATTCTCAGGTAGTGTAGATTCTAGTTTGTGCAAATCATGGTCCCCGGGGGTAGGGTTGGGCCACAGTAGGGGGATCAAGTTTTACATAGGAATATATAGAGAAAATCTTTAATCTTTCTTCTCCAAAACTATGATGCCAGGAAAGCTCCAATTAAATTGGAAGCATCCTCAGGTAGTGTAGATTCTAGTTTGTGCAAATCATGGTCCCCGGGGATTTTGTAGGGCCACAGTAGGGGGATCAAGTTTTACATAAGAATATAGAGACAAAATCTTTAAACTTTCTTCTCAAAACCTATGACGCCAGGAAAGCTCAAATTAAAATGGAAGCATCCTCAGGTAGTGTAGAATCTAGTTTGTGCAAATCATGGTCCCCGGGGGTAGGGTAGGGCCACAGTAGGGGGATCAAGTTTTACATTGGAATATATAGAGACAATCTTTAAACTTTCTTCTCAAAAACTATGACGCCAGGAAAACTCAAATTAAAACGGAAGCATCCTCAGGTAGTGTAGATTCTAGTTTGTTCAAATCATGGTCCCCGGGGATAGGGTTGGGCCACAGTAGGGATATCAAGTTTCACATAGGAATATATAGAGAAAATTTTTAACTTTCTTCTCAAAAACTATGACGGCAGGAAAACTCAAATTAAAATGGAAGCATCCTCAGGTAGTGTAGATTCTAGTTTGTGCAAATCATGGTCCCCGGGGGTAGGGTTGTGCCACAGTAGGGGGATCAAGTTTTACATAGGAATATATAGAGAAAATCTTTAAACTTTCTTCTCAAAAACTATGACGCCAGGAAAGCTCAAATTAAAATGGAAGCATCCTCAGGTAGTGTAGATTCTAGTTTGTTCAAATCATGGTCCCCGGGGATAGGGTTGGGCCACAGTAGGGGGATCAAGTTTTACATAGGAATATATAGAGAAATTTTTTTATCTTTCTTCTCAAAAACTATGACGCCAGGAGAGCTCAAATTAAAATGGAAGCATCCTCAGGTAGTGTAAATTCTAGTTTGTGCAAATCATGGTCCCCGGGGATAGGGTTGGGCCACAGTAGGGGGATCAAGTTTTACAAAGGAATATATAGAGAAAATCTTTAATCTTTCCTCTTAAAAAACTATGACGCCAGTAAAGCTCAAATTAAAATGGAAGCATCCTCAGGTAGTGTAGATTCTAGTTTGTGCAAATCATGGTCCCCGGGGGTAGGGTAGGGCCACAGTAGGGGGATCAAGTTTTACATAGGAATATATAGAGAAAATTTTTATTCTTTCTTCTCAAAAACTATGACGCCAGGAAAGCTCAAATTAAAATGGAAGCATCCTCAGGTAGTGTAGATTCTAGTTTGTGCAAATCATGGTCCCCGGGGGTAGGGTTGGGCCACAGTAGGGGGATCAAGTTTTACATAGGAATATATAGAGAAAATCTTTAAACTTTCTTCTCAAAAACTATGACGCCAGGAAAGCTCAAATTAAAATGGAAGCATCCTCAGGTAGTGTAGATTCTAGTCTTTTCAAATCATGGTCCCCGGGGGTAGGGTTGGGCCACAGTAGGGGGATCAAGTTTTACATAGGAATATATAGAGAAAATTTTTAATCTTTCTTCTCCAAAACTATGACGCCAGGAAAGCTCAAAGTAAAATGGAAGCATCCTCAGGTAGTGTAGATTCTAGTTTGTGCAAATCATGGTCCCCAGTGGTAGGGTTGGGCCACAGTAGGGGGATCAAGTTTTTCATAGGAATATATAGAGAAAATTTTTAATCTTTCGTCTCAAAAACTATGACGCCAGGAAAATTCAAATTAAAATGGAAGCATCCTCAGGTAGTGTAGATTCTAGTTTGTTCAAATCATGGTCCCCGGGGGTAGGGTAGGACCACAGTAGGGGGATCAAGTTTTACATAGGAATATATAGAGACACTCTTTAAACTTTCTTCTCAAAAACTATGAAGCCAGGAAAACTCAAATTAAAATGGAAGCATTCTCAGGTAGTGTAGATTCTAGTTTGTGCAAATCATGGTCCCCGGGAGTAGGGTTGGGCCACAGTAGGGGGATCAAGTTTTACATAGGAATATATAGAGAAAATCTTTAATCTTTCTTCTCCAAAACTATGATGCCAGGAAAGCTCCAATTAAATTGGAAGCATCCTCAGGTAGTGTAGATTCTAGTTTGTGCAAATCATGGTCCCCGGGGATTTTGTAGGGCCACAGTAGGGGGATCAAGTTTTACATAAGAATATATAGAGAAAATCTTTAAACTTTCTTCTCAAAACCTATGACGCCAGGAAAGCTCAAATTAAAATGGAAGCATCCTCAGGTAGTGTAGAATCTAGTTTGTGCAAATCATGGTCCCCGGGGGTAGGGTAGGGCCACAGTAGGGGGATCAAGTTTTACATTGGAATATATAGAGACAATCTTTAAACTTTCTTCTCAAAAACTATGACGCCAGGAAAACTCAAATTAAAACGGAAGCATCCTCAGGTAGTGTAGATTCTAGTTTGTTCAAATCATGGTCCCCGGGGATAGGGTTGGGCCACAGTAGGGATCTCAAGTTTCACATAGGAATATATAGAGAAAATTTTTAACTTTCTTCTCAAAAACTATGACGGCAGGAAAACTCAAATTAAAATGGAAGCATCCTCAGGTAGTGTAGATTCTAGTTTGTGCAAATCATGGTCCCCGGGGGTAGGGTTGTGCCACAGTAGGGGGATCAAGTTTTACATAGGAATATATAGAGAAAATCTTTAAACTTTTTTCTCAAAAACTATGACGCCAGGAAAGCTCAAATTAAAATGGAAGCATCCTCAGGTAGTGTAGATTCTAGTTTGTGCAAATCATGGTCCCCGGGGGTAGGGTTGGGCCACAGTAGGGGGATCAAGTTTTACATAGGAATATATAGAGAATTTTTTTATTCTTTCTTCTCAAAAACTATGACGCCAGGAAAGCTCAAATTAAAATGGAAGCATCCTCAGGTAGTGTAGATTCTAGTTTGTGCAAATCATGGTCCCCGGGGGTAGGGTTGGGCCACAGTAGGGGTATCAAGTTTTACATAGGAATATATAGAGACACTCTTTAAACTTTCTTCTCAAAAACTATGAAGCCAGGAAAACTCAAATTAAAATGGAAGCATTCTCAGGTAGTGTAGATTCTAGTTTGTGCAAATCATGGTCCCCGGGGGTAGGGTTGGGCCACAGTAGGGGGATCAAGTTTTACATAGGAATATATAGAGAAAATCTTTAATCTTTCTTCTCCAAAACTATGATGCAGTTTTACATAGGAATATATAGAGACAATCTTTAAACTTTCTTCTGAAAAACTATGACGCCAGGAAAGCTCAAAATAAAATGGAAGCATCCTCAGGTAGTGTAGATTCTAGTTTGTGCAAATCATGGTCCCCGGGGGTAGGGTTGGGCCACAGTAGGGGGATCAAGTTTTACATAGGAATATATAGAGAAAATCTTTAATCTTTCTTCTCCAAAACTATGATGCCAGGAAAACTCAAATTAAAATGGAAGCATCCTCAGGTAGTGTAGATTCTAGTTTGTGCAAATCATGGTCCCCGGGGGTAGGGTTGTGCCACAGTAGGGGGATCAAGTTTTACATAGGAATATATAGAGAAAATCTTTAAACTTTCTTCTCAAAAACTATGACGCTAGGAAAACTCAAATTAAAATGGAAGCATCCTCAGGTAGTGTAGATTCTAGTTTGTGCAAATCATGGTCCCCGGGGGTAGGGTTGGGCCACAGTAGGGGGATCAAGTTTTACATAGGAATTTATTGAGAAAATTTTTAATCTTTCTTCTCCAAAACTAGGACGCCAGGAAAGCTCAAATTAAAATGGAAGCATCCTCAGGTAGTGTAGATTCTAGTTTGTGCAAATCATGGTCCCCGGGGATAGGGTTGGGCCACAGTAGGGGGATCAAGTTTTACATAGGAATATATAGAGAAAATCTTTAAACTTTCTTCTCAAAAACTATGTCGCCAGAAAAGCTCAAATTAAAATGGAAGCATCCTCAGGTAGTGTAGATTCTAGTTTGTGCAAATCATGGTCCCCGGGGGTAGGGTTGGGCCACAGTAGGGGGATCAAGTTTTACATAGGAATATATAGAGAAATTTTTTATTCTTTCTTCTCAAAAACTATGACGCCAGGAAAGCTCAAATTAAAATGGAAGCATCCTCAGGTAGTGTAGATTCTAGTTTGTGCAAATGATGGTCCCCGGGGGTAGGGTTGGGCCACAGTAGGGGGATCAAGTTTTACATAGGAATATATAGAGACAATCTTTAAACTTTCTTCTGAAAAACTATGACGCCAGGAAAGCTCAAAATAAAATGGAAGCATCCTCAGGTAGTGTAGATTCTAGTTTGTGCAAATCATGGTCCCCGGGGGTAGGGTTGGGCCACAGTAGGGGGATCAAGTTTTACATAGGAATATATAGAGAAAATCTTTAATCTTTCTTCTCCAAAACTATGATGCCAGGAAAGCTCCAATTAAATTGGAAGCATACTCAGGTAGTGTAGATTCTAGTTTGTTCAAATCATGGTCCCCGGGGATTTTGTAGGGCCACAGTAGGGGGATCAAGTTTTACATAGGAATATATAGAGAAAATCTTTAAACTTTCTTCTCAAAAACTATGTCGCCAGGAAAGCTCAAATTAAAATGGAAGCATCCTCAGGTAGTGTAGATTCTAGTTTGTGCAAATCATGGTCCCCGGGGGTAGGGTTGGGCCACAGTAGGGGGATCAAATTTTACATAGGAATATATAGAGAAAATCTTTAAACTTTCTTCTCAAAAACTATGACGCCAGGAAAGCTCAAATTAAAATGGAAGCATCCTCAGGTAGTGTAGATTCTAGTTTGTGCAAATCATGGTCCCCGGGGATAGGGTTGGGCCACAATAGGGGGATCAAGTTTTACATAGGAAAATAGAGAAATTTTTCGATCTTTCTTCTCAAAAACTATGACGCCAGGAGAGCTCAAATTAAAATGGAAGCATCCTCAGGTAGTGTAAATTCTAGTTTGTGCAAATCATGGTCCCCGGAGATAGGGTAGGACCACAGTAGGGGGATCAAGTTTTACAAAGGAATATACAGAGAAAATCTTTAATCTTTCCTCTTAAAAAACTATGACGCCAGTAAAGCTCAAATTAAAATGGAAGCATCCTCAGGTAGTGTAGATTCTAGTTTGTGCAAATCATGTTCCCCGGGGGTAGGGTAGGGCCACAGTAGGGGGATCAAGTTTTACATAGGAATATATAGAGAAATTTTTTATTCTTTCTTCTTAAAAACTATGACGCCTAAAAAACTCAAATTAAAATGGAAGCATCCTCAGGTAGTGTAGATTCTAGTTTGTGCAAATCATGGTCCCCGGGGGTAGGGTTGTGCCACAGTAGGGGGATCAAGTTTTACATAGGAATATATAGAGAAAATCTTTAAACTTTTTCTCTAAAACTATGACGCCAGGAAAGCTCAAATTAAAATGGAAGCATCCTCAGGTAGTGTAGATTCAAGTTTGTGCAAATCATGGTCCTTGGGGGTAGGGTTGGGCCACAGTAGGGGGATCAAGTTTTACATAGGAATATATAGAGAAATTTTTTAATCTTTCTTCTCAAAATCTATGACGCCAGGAAAATTCAAATCATAATGGAAGCATCCTCAGGTAGTGTAGATTCTAGTTTGTGCAAATCATGGTCCCCTGGGGTAGGGTTGGGCCACAGTAGGGGAATCAAGTTTTACATAGGAATATAAAGAGAAAATGTTTAATCTTTCTTCTCAAAAACTATGACGCCAGGAAAACTCAAATTAAAATGGAAGCATCCTCAGGTAGTGTAGATTCTAGATTGTGCAAATCATGGTTCTCGGGGGTAGGGTTGGGCCACAGTAGAGGGATCAAGTTTTACAAAGGAATATATAGAGAAAATCTTTAAATTTTCTTCTCAAAAACTATGACGCCAGGAAAACTCAAATTAAAATGGAAGCATCCTCAGGTAGTGTAGCATCATATCTTAGTTTTTACTGGTCCTAACTTCACCAGACTTCCATGGATGGTGCGACTTGTGATACTGATGCACCTGACAGGCTTGAATGCTGAATCTGAGCCATAGGTTTCGGATGCTGGATGAGGTTTAGTTTTTTTTGGAACAGGTCACATGTTTTATAGATGATAGCTTGCATAGTTGATTTAACTATATTAAAAATGAAACGCAGAGGTTGCTTCAGATGCAGAGCCTGATCTCCATTATCAAGGATGCTAAAGAAATCTCCTACCTCACTCAAACCTGCTCGATAGATAGATGTGTTTGTTGATAAATGATTTAACATGATTCCTATGATATAGTATTGTATGAAACAATATTCTTTAATATGATACAATAAAATATCATATGTTATATTATAAAAAAGTTATATGATACGATATGATATTGTATCAATTTTTTTGATATTTTATGTTATGATATTGTATCATGATATCATTATGTATAGTATTGTAAATTATGATACAATATTGTATAATATTGTATTGTATTATTAATTTATTATTTTATCACATGATAGTTTTACATAAGATATTGCAAAATATAATATTGTATCCTTTGATACAATATTGTATATTCTATAATATTGTATCATACGATATTGTATAATATGATATTAGTTTATGTAATATTGAATTATATCACATGAAATTATATAATATGATACTGTAATATTATATCATATCATATCATACGATATTGTATAATATGATATTGGTTTATAATATGATATATTATCACATCACATGAAAGTGTATTGTATGATATTGTAAAATATATTTTTGTGTCATATGATACAATATGTATAATATAATATTGTATTATATAATATTTTACTTTATCACATAATATTGTATCATTTGATATGATACAATATTGTATCAAATTATAATGTTTCATATGATACAATATCATATTATGTATAAAAATGATACAGTATCATACAATATTATACTAGTATATTATATAATATAATATCGTATGTTTCAATGTTATAATATATTATGTAATATGATATTGTAATATAATACTTTATTGTTTTATATATTATGATATTGTATTATGTGATCAAATACAATAACGTATAACACAATACAATGTCATATCATACGTTACAATATCATATCTCATCATTGTTTATTATGGTATTTTATTTAAGGAATGAATTCAATATTTATTTGTTTTATACGATATAAAATGGTTTGGGGCAGTTTACGCTGTATAAACCGCGAAGCGGTTTATAAAAAAAGCGTAAACTGTTACAAACCATTTTATATCGTATAAAAGTAATAAATTTTGAATTCATTGCCTATAATTTAATTTTTTACTCCTCATTGTAGATAAAAACGGTCATTTGACCTTTAAAATGACGTAAAATTGTACAAAATTCAAACGTAACGTCAGGCGTATTGGTACAGTTTTGACGTTAGTCTTACTATGACGTAGGCAACATTCTTTATATGATATAAAATAATTTTTTAGCCAATCAGAAAATTAGAATTAAATTATTGTATTATACATATGATATATTTTGTAAATATGATAGGATGCAATATTTAATTTTATATTATTGTATTGATTAACATATGAACATATGATTATCATACAATTTTTTAACAAATGATATATGATATTGTGTCAAAACAGAATCCATGAATATCCAAGATCATAAAGTATGATTTTCATTTGATATGATAAAGGTGGTCTCATTAAGGTGAAGTCTCAGAAGGGTGATGTCTCGTCTCGGTGAGCTTTGTAATCTGTGATTACCTATGTTTTAAAATACATTTTTGTCACCTACCTAACGTATGCATATACTATTAGATCAATATGACAGTAATTTAAGCATGGAAATCGCCTGTATATTTAGTAGGCCAAAAAAAAAAATCAGAACAAAACTAATCAGCCGAAGAGTTGCCGTTAACATTGAGTACTTACTACAAGTAACACCCAGCACGGATGTTTGATCCACCTCTATGTGTATTGCGCGAGATCACTGTGACGTCATTCTTAACTTTCTTTTGCACTCGTAAATTGTCGGATAAATTCGGGGAAGGAAATGACGTCATATGTCGGCAAAAGTTGATAGGTACAATTTTGTTCGTAAGCATATATATGTGTTGTTTACTTTTAAAGGATATTTTTTTTATTGTTAAATGTTGCTATGTACCGCAAAGGATAATTGGGATATGTGGAACTATTTCACGTGGGTCCACAAAATTTTCTTTGAACAATGTGCAGATTTCAACTCGAATTTCCTCCGTTCGTACACGTTATTTATGAAGCTCGCTGCGCTCGCTATTAAGTATTTATTAACGGCAAATGTTAAACCATAAAATGCCAAATGGAAGCATCCTCAGGTAGTGTAGATTCTAGCTTGTTCAAATCATGGTCCCCGGGGGTAGGGTTGGGCCACAGTAGGGGGATCAAGTTTTACATGGTAATACATAGAGAAAATCTTTAAACATTCTTCTAAAAAACTATGACGCCAGGAAAGCTCAAATTAAATTGGAATCATCCTGAGGTAGTGTAGATTCTAGTTTGTTCAAATCATGGTCCCCGGGGGTAGGGCTGGGCCACAGTAGGGGGATCAAGTTTTACATTGTAATATATAGAGAAATCTTTAAACTTTCTTCTCAAAAACTATGACGCCAGGAAAGCTCAAATGAAATTGGAACAAACCTCAGGTAGTGTAGATTCTAGTTTGTTCAAATCATGGTCTCCGGGGATAGGGTTGGGCCAAAGTAGGGGGATCAAGTTTTACATAGGAATATATAGAGAAAATCTGTAAACTTTCTTCTCAAAAACTATGACGCCAGGAAAGCTCAAATTAAAATGGAAGCATCCTCAGGTAGTGTAGATTCTAGTTTGTTCAAATCATGGTCCCCAGGGGTAGGGTTGTGCCACAGTAGGGGGATCAAGTTTTACATGGTAATACATAGAGAAAACTTTAAACTTTCTTCTCAAAAACTATGACGCCAGGAAAGCTCAAATTAAAATGGAAGCAACCTCAAGTAGTGTAGATTCTAGTTTGTTCAAATCATGGTCCCCGGGGATACGGTTGGGCCACAGTAGGGGGGTCAAGTTTTACATAGGAATATATAGAGAAAATCGCTAAACTTTCTTCTCAAAAACTATGACGCCAGGATAGCGTATTTTAAAATGGAAGCATCCTCAGGTAGTGTAGATTCTAGTTTGTTCAAACCATGGTCCCCAGGGATAGGGTTGGGCCACAGTAGGGGGATCAAGTTTTACATAAGAATATATAGAGAAAATCTTTAAACTTCCTTCCCAAAATCTATGACGCCAGTAAAGCTCAAATTAAAATGGAATCATCCCCAGGTAGTGTAGATTCTAGTTTGTTCAAATCATGGTCCCCGGGGGTAGGGTTGGGCCACAGTAGGGGGATCAAGTTTTACATAGGAATATATAGAGAAAATCTTTAAACTTTCTTCTCAAAAACTATGACGCCAGGAAAGCTCAAATTAAATTGGAATCCTCCTGAGGTAGTGTAGATTCTAGTTTGTTAAAATCATGGTCCCCGGGGGTAGGGTTGGGCCACAGTAGGGGGATCAAGTTTTACATAGGAATATATAGAGAAAATCTTTAAACTTTCTTCTCAAAAACTATGACGCCAGGAAAGCTCAAATTAAAATGGAAGCAACCTCAGGTAGTGTAGATTCTAGTTTGTTCAAATCATGGTCCCCGGGGATAGGGTTGGGCCACAGTAGGGGGATCAAGTTTTACATGGTAATATATAGAGAAAACTTTAAAATTTCTTCTCAAAAACAATGACGCCAGGAAAGCTCAAATTAAATTGGAAGCAACCTCAGGTAGTGTAGATTCTAGTTTGTTCAAACCATGGTCCCCGGGGATAGGGTTGGGCCACAGTAGGGGGATCAAGTCTTACCATAGGAATATATTGTGAAAATCACTAAACTTTCCTCTCAAAAAATATGACGCCAGGAAAGCTGAAATTAAAATGGAAGCATCCTCAGGTAGTGTAGATTCTAGATTGTTCAAACCATGGTCCCCGGGGATAGGGTTGGGCCACAGTAGGGGGATCAAGTTTTACATAGGAATATATAGAGAAAATCACTAAACTTTCTTCTCAAAAACTATGATGCCAGTAAAGCTCAAATTAAAATGAAAGCATCCCCAGGTAGTGTAGATTCTAATTTGTTCAAATCATGGTCCCCGGGGGTAGGGTTGGGCCACAGTAGGGGGATCAATTTTTACATAGGAATATATAAAGAAAATCTTTAAACTTTCTTCTCAAAAACTATGACGCCAGGAAAGCTCAAATAAAAATGGAAGCAACCTCAGATAGTGTAGATTCTTGTTTGTTCAAATCATGGTCCCCGGGGGTACGATTGGACCACAGTAGGGGGATCAAGTTTTACATAGGACTATATAGAGAAAATCTTTAAACTTTCATCTCAAAAACGATGACGCCAGGAAAGCTCAAATTAAAATGGAAGCATCCTCAGGTAGTGTAGATTCTAGCTTTTTCAAATCATGGTCCCCGGGGGTAGGGTTGGGCCACAGTAGGGGGATCAAGTTTTACATAGGAATATATAGAGAAAATCTTTAATCTTTCTTCTCCAAAACTATGATGCCAGTAAAGCTCAAATTAAATTTGAATCATCCCCAGGTAGTGTAGATTTTAGCCTGTTCAAATCATGGTCCCCGGGGGTGGGGTTGGGCCACAGTAGGGGGATCAAGTTTTACATAGGAATATATAGAGAAAATCACTAAACTTTCTTCTCAAAAACTATGACGCCAGGAAAGCTCAAATTAAAATGGAAGCATCCTCAGGTAGTGTAGATTCTAGTTTGTTCAAATCATGGTCCCCGGGGATACGGTTGGGCCACAGTAGGGGGATCAAGTTTTACATGGTAATACATAGAGAAAACTTTAAACTTTCTTCTCAAAAACTATGACGCCAGGAAAGCTCAAATTAAAATGGAAGCAACCTCAGGTAGTGTAGATTCTAGTTTGTTCAAATCATGGTCCCCGGGGATACGGTTGGGCCACAGTAGGGGGGTCAAGTTTTACATAGGAATATATAGAGAAAATCGCTAAACTTTCTTCTCAAAAACTATGACGCCAGTAAAGCTCAAATTAAATTGGAATCATCCCCAGGTAGTGTAGATTTTAGCTTGTTCAAATCATGGTCCCCGGGGGTGGGGTTGGGCCACAGTAGGGGGATCAAGTTTTACATAGGAATATATAGAGAAAATCTTTAAACATTCTTCTAAAAAACTATGACGCCAGGAAAGCTCAAATTAAATTGGAATCATCCTGAGGTAGTGTAGATTCTAGTTTGTTCAAATCATGGTCCCCGGGGGTAGGGCTGGGCCACAGTAGGGGGATCAAGTTTTACATTGTAATATATAGAGAAATCTTTAAACTTTCCTCTCAAAAACTATGACGCCAGGAAAGCTCAAATGAAATTGGAAGCAACCTCAGGTAGTGTAGATTCTAGTTTGTTCAAATCATGGTCTCCGGGGATAGGGTTGGGCCAAAGTAGGGGGATCAAGTTTTACATAGGAATATATAGAGAAAATCGCTAAACTTTCTTCTCAAAAACTATGACGCCAGGATAGCGCATTTTAAAATGGAAGCATCCTCAGGTAGTGTAGATTCTAGTTTGTTCAAACCATGGTCCCCGGGGATAGGGTTGGGCCACAGTAGGGGGATCAAGTTTTACATAGGAATATATAGAGAAAATCTGTAAACTTTCTTCTCAAAAACTATGACGCCAAGAAAGCTCAAATTAAATTGCAATCATCCTGAGGTAGTGTAGATTCTAGTTTGTTCAAATCATGGTCCCCGGGGGTAGGGTTGGGCCACAGTAGGGGGATCAAATTTTACATAAGAATATATTGTGAAAATCTTTAAACTTTCTCCTAAAAAACTATGACGACAGGAAGGCTCAAATTAAATTGGAATCATCCTCAGGTAGTGTAGATTATAGATTGTTCAAATCATGGTCTCTGGGGGTAGGATTGGGCCACAGTAGGGGGATCAAGTTTTACATAGGAATATATAGAGAATATCTGAAAACTTTCTTCTCAAAAACTATGACGCCAAGAAAGCTCAAATTAAAATGGAAGCATCCTCAGGTAGTGTAGATTCTAGTTTGTTCAAATCATGGTCCCCGGAGGTAGGGTTGGGCCACAGTAGGGGGATCAAGTTTTACATAGGAATATATAGAGAAAATCTGTAACCTTTCTTCTCAAAAACTATGACGCCAGGAAAGCTGAAATTAAAATGGAAGCATCCCCAGGTGGTGTAGATTCTAATTTGTTCAAATCATGGTCCCCGGGGGTAGGGTTGGGCCACAGTAGGGGGATCAAGTTTTACATAGGAATAAATAGAGAAAATCTATAAACTTCCTTCCCAAAATCTATGACGCCAGTAAAGCTCAAATTAAAATGGAAGCATCCCCAGGTAGTGTAGATTCTAGTTTGTTCAAATCATGGTCCCCGGGGATAGGGTTGGGCCACAGTAGGGGGATCAAGTTTTACATGGTAATATATAGAGAAAACTTTAAACTTTCTTCTCAAAAACAATGACGCCAGGAAAGCTCAAATTAAATTGGAAGCAACCTCAGGTAGTGTAGATTCTAGTTTGTTCAAACCATGGTCCCCGGGGATAGGGTTGGGCCACAGTAGGGGGATCAAGTCTTACCATAGGAATATATTGTGAAAATCACTAAACTTTCTTCTCAAAAAATATGACGCCAGGAAAGCTGAAATTAAAATGGAAGCATCCTCAGGTAGTGTAGATTCTAGATTGTTCAAACCATGGTCCCCGGGGATAGGGTTGGGCCACAGTAGGGGGATCAAGTTTTACATGGTAATATATAGAGAAAATCACTAAAGTTTCTTCTCAAAAACTATGACGCCAGGAAAGCTCAAATTAAAATGGAAGCAACCTCAGATAGTGTAGATTCTAGTTTGTTCAAATCATGGTCCCCGGGGGTACGATTGGACCACAGTAGGGGGATCAAGTTTTACATAGGAGTATATAGAGAAAATCTTTAAGCTTTCATCTCAAAAACTATGACGCCAGGAAAGCTCAAATTAAAATGGAAGCATCCTCAGGTAGTGTAGATTCTAGCTTTTTCAAATCATGGTCCCCGGGGGTAGGGTTGGGCCACAGTAGGGGGATCAAGTTTTACATAGGAATATATAGAGAAAATCACTAAACTTTCTCCTCAAAAACTATGACGCCAGGAAAGCTCAAATTAAAATGGAAGCATCCTCAGGTAGTGTAGATTCTAGTTTGTTCAAATCATGGTCCCCGGGGATACGGTTGGGCCACAGTAGGGGGATCAAGTTTTACATGGTAATACATAGAGAAAACTTTAAACTTACTTCTCAAAAACTATGACGCCAGGAAAGCTCAAATTAAAATGGAAGCAACCTCAGGTAGTGTAGATTCTAGTTTGTTCAAATCATGGTCCCCGGGGATACGGTTGGGCCACAGTAGGGGGTCAAGTTTTACCTAGGAATATATAGAGAAAATCGCTAAACTTTGTTCTCAAAAACTATGACGCCAGGAAAGCTCAAATTAAAATGGAATCATCCTCAGGTAGTGTAGATTCTAGTTTGTTCAAATCATGGTCCCCGGGGATACGGTTGGGCCACAGTAGGGGGGTCAAGTTTTACATAGGAATATATAGAGAAAATCTTTAAACTTTCTTCTCAAAAACTATGACGCCAGGATAGCGCATTTTAAAATGGAAGCATCCTCAGGTAGTGTAGATTCTAGTTTGTTCAAACCATGGTCCCCAGGGATAGGGTTGGGCCACAGTAGGGGGATCAAGTTTTACATAAGAATATATAGAGAAAATCTTTAAACTTCCTTCCCAAAATCTATGACGCTAGTAAAGCTCAAATTAAAATGGAATCATCCCCAGGTAGTGTAGATTCTAGTTTGTTCAAATCATGGTCCCCGGGGGTAGGGTTGGGTCACAGTAGGGGGATCAAGTTTTACATAGGAATATATAGAGAAAATCTTTAAACTTTCTTCTCAAAAACTATGACGCCAGGAAAGCTCAAATTAAATTGGAATCATCCTGAGGTAGTGTAGATTCCAGTTTGTTAAAATCATGGTCCCCGGGGGTAGGGTTGGGCCACAGTAGGGGGATCAAGTTTTACATAGGAATATATAGAGAAAATCTTTAAACTTTCTTCTCAAAAACTATGACGCCAGGAAAGCTCAAATTAAAATGGAAGCAACCTCAGGTGGTGTAGATTCTAGTTTGTTCAAATCATGGTCCCCGGGGATAGGGTTGGGCCACAGTAGGGGGATCAAGTTTTACATGGTAATATATAGAGAAAACTTTAAACTTTCTTCTCAAAAACAATGACGCCAGGAAAGCTCAAATTAAATTGGAAGCAACCTCAGGTAGTGTAGATTCTAGTTTGTTCAAACCATGGTCCCCGGGGATAGGGTTGGGCCACAGTAGGGGGATCAAGTCTTACCATAGGAATATATTGTGAAAATCACTAAACTTTCTTCTCAAAAAATATGACGCCAGGAAAGCTGAAATTAAAATGGAAGCATCCTCAGGTAGTGTAGATTCTAGATTGTTCAAACCATGGTCCCCGGGGATAGGGTTGGGCCACAGTAGGGGGATCAAGTTTTACATAGGAATATATAGAGAAAATCACTAAACTTTCTTCTCAAAAACTATGACGCCAGTAAAGCTCAAATTAAAATGAAAGCATCCCCAGGTAGTGTAGATTCTAATTTGTTCAAATCATGGTCCCCGGGGGTAGGGTTGGGCCACAGTAGGGGGATCAAGTTTTACATAGGAATATATAAAGAAAATCTTTAAACTTTCTTCTCAAAAACTATGACGCCAGGAAAGCTCAAATTAAAATGGAAGCAACCTCAGATAGTGTAGATTCTAGTTTGTTCAAATCATGGTCCCCGGGGGTACGATTGGACCACAGTAGGGGGATCAAGTTTTACATAGGACTATATAGAGAAAATCTTTAAGCTTTCATCTCAAAAACTATGACGCCAGGAAAGCTCAAATTAAAATGGAAGCATCCTCAGGTAGTGTAGATTCTAGCTTTTTCAAATCATGGTCCCCGGGGGTAGGGTTGGGCCACAGTTGGGGGATCAAGTTTTACATAGGAATATATAGAGAAAATCACTAAACTTTCTTCTCAAAAACTATGACGCCAGGAAAGCTCAAATTAAAATGGAAGCATCCTCAGGTAGTGTAGATTCTAGTTTGTTCAAATCATGGTCCCCGGGGATACGGTTGGGCCACAGTAGGGGGATCAAGTTTTACATAGGAATACATAGAGAAAACTTTAAACTTACTTCTCAAAAACTATGACGCCAGGAAAGCTCAAATTAAAATGGAAGCAACCTCAGGTAGTGTAGATTCTAGTTTGTTCAAATCATGGTCCCCGGGGATACGGTTGGGCCACAGTAGGGGGTCAAGTTTTACATAGGAATATATAGAGAAAATCGCTAAACTTTGTTCTCAAAAACTATGACGCCAGGAAAGCTCAAATTAAAATGGAATCATCCTCAGGTAGTGTAGATTCTAGTTTGTTCAAATCATGGTCCCCGGGGATACGGTTGGGCCACAGTAGGGGGGTCAAGTTTTACATAGGAATATATAGAGAAAATCGCTAAACTTTCTTCTCAAAAACTATGACGCCAGGATAGCGCATTTTAAAATGGAAGCATCCTCAGGTAGTGTAGATTCTAGTTTGTTCAAACCATGGTCCCCAGGGATAGGGTTGGGCCACAGTAGGGGGATCAAGTTTTACATAAGAATATATAGAGAAAATCTTTAAACTTCCTTCCCAAAATCTATGACGCTAGTAAAGCTCAAATTAAAATGGAATCATCCCCAGGTAGTGTAGATTCTAGTTTGTTCAAATCATGGTCCCCGGGGGTAGGGTTGGGTCACAGTAGGGGGATCAAGTTTTACATAGGAATATATAGAGAAAATCTTTAAACTTTCTTCTCAAAAACTATGACGCCAGGAAAGCTCAAATTAAATTGGAATCATCCTGAGGTAGTGTAGATTCTAGTTTGTTAAAATCATGGTCCCCGGGGGTAGGGTTGGGCCACAGTAGGGGGATCAAGTTTTACATAGGAATATATAGAGAAAATCTTTAAACTTTCTTCTCAAAAACTATGACGCCAGGAAAGCTCAAATTAAAATGGAAGCAACCTCAGGTAGTGTAGATTCTAGTTTGTTCAAATCATGGTCCCCGGGGATAGGGTTGGGCCACAGTAGGGGGATCAAGTTTTACATGGTAATATATAGAGAAAACTTTAAACTTTCTTCTCAAAAACAATGACGCCAGGAAAGCTCAAATTAAATTGGAAGCAACCTCAGGTAGTGTAGATTCTAGTTTGTTCAAACCATGGTCCCCGGGGATAGGGTTGGGCCACAGTAGGGGGATCAAGTCTTACCATAGGAATATATTGTGAAAATCACTAAACTTTCTTCTCAAAAAATATGACGCCAGGAAAGCTGAAATTAAAATGGAAGCATCCTCAGGTAGTGTAGATTCTAGATTGTTCAAACCATGGTCCCCGGGGATAGGGTTGGGCCACAGTTGGGGGATCAAGTTTTACATAGGAATATATAGAGAAAATCACTAAACTTTCTTCTCAAAAACTATGACGCCAGTAAAGCTCAAATTAAAATGAAAGCATCCCCAGGTAGTGTAGATTCTAATTTGTTCAAATCATGGTCCCCGGGGGTAGGGTTGGGCCACAGTAGGGGGATCAAGTTTTACATAGGAATATATAAAGAAAATCTTTAAACTTTCTTCTCAAAAACTATGACGCCAGGAAAGCTCAAATTAAAATGGAAGCAACCTCAGATAGTGTAGATTCTAGTTTGTTCAAATCATGGTCCCCGGGGGTACGATTGGACCACAGTAGGGGGATCAAGTTTTACATAGGACTATATAGAGAAAATCTTTAAGCTTTCATCTCAAAAACTATGACGCCAGGAAAGCTCAAATTAAAATGGAAGCATCCTCAGGTAGTGTAGATTCTAGCTTTTTCAAATCATGGTCCCCGGGGGTAGGGTTGGGCCACAGTTGGGGGATCAAGTTTTACATAGGAATATATAGAGAAAATCACTAAACTTTCTTCTCAAAAACTATGACGCCAGGAAAGCTCAAATTAAAATGGAAGCATCCTCAGGTAGTGTAGATTCTAGTTTGTTCAAATCATGGTCCCCGGGGATACGGTTGGGCCACAGTAGGGGGATCAAGTTTTACATAGGAATACATAGAGAAAACTTTAAACTTACTTCTCAAAAACTATGACGCCAGGAAAGCTCAAATTAAAATGGAAGCAACCTCAGGTAGTGTAGATTCTAGTTTGTTCAAATCATGGTCCCCGGGGATACGGTTGGGCCACAGTAGGGGGTCAAGTTTTACATAGGAATATATAGAGAAAATCTGTAAACTTTCTTCTCAAAAACTATGACGCCAGGAAAGCTCAAATTAAAATGGAATCATCCTCAGGTAGTGTAGATTCTAGTTTGTTCAAATCATGGTCCCCGGGGATACGGTTGGGCCACAGTAGGGGGGTCAAGTTTCACATAGGAATATATAGAGAAAATCGCTAAACTTTCTTCTCAAAAACTATGACGCCAGGATAGCGCATTTTAAAATGGAAGCATCCTCAGGTAGTGTAGATTCTAGTTTGTTCAAACCATGGTCCCCAGGGATAGGGTTGGGCCACAGTAGGGGGATCAAGTTTTACATAAGAATATATAGAGAAAACCTTTAAACTTCCTTCCCAAAATCTATGACGCCAGTAAAGCTCAAATTAAAATGGAATCATCCCCAGGTAGTGTAGATTCTAGTTTGTTCAAATCATGGTCCCCGGGGGTAGGGTTGGGCCACAGTAGGGGGATCAAGTTTTACATAGGAATATATAGAGAAAATCTTTAAACTTTCTTCTCAAAAACTATGACGCCAGGAAAGCTCAAATTAAATTGGAATCATCCTGAGGTAGTGTAGATTCTAGTTTGTTAAAATCATGGTCCCCGGGGGTAGGGTTGGGCCACAGTAGGGGGATCAAGTTTTACATAGGAATATATAGAGAAAATCTTTAAACTTTCATCTCAAAAACTATGACGCCAGGAAAGCTCAAATTAAAATGGAAGCATCCTCAGGTAGTGTAGATTCTAGCTTTTTCAAATCATGGTCCCCGGGGGTAGGGTTGGGTCAAGTTTTACATAGGAATATATAGAGAAAATCTGTAAACTTTCTTCTCAAAAACTATGACGCCAGGAAAGCTCAAATTAAATTGGAATCATCCCCAGGTAGTGTAGATTTTAGCTTGTTCAAATCATGGTCCCCGGGGGTGGGGTTGGGCCACAGTAGGGGGATCAAGTTTTACATAGGAATATATAGAGAAAATCTTTAAACATTCTTCTAAAAAACTATGACGCCAGGAAAGCTCAAATTAAATTGGAATCATCCTGAGGTAGTGTAGATTCTAGTTTGTTAAAATCATGGTCCCCGGGGGTAGGGCTGGGCCACAGTAGGGGGATCAAGTTTATAGAGAAATCTTTAAACTTTCTTCTCAAAAACTATGACGCCAGGAAAGCTCAAATGAAATTGGAAGCAACCTCAGGTAGTGTAGATTCTAGTTTGTTCAAATCATGGTCTCCGGGGATAGGGTTGGGTCAAAGTAGGGGGATCAAGTTTTACATAGGAATATATAGAGAAAATCTGTAAACTTTCTTCTCAAAAACTATGACGCCAGGAAAGCTCAAATTAAAATGGAAGCATCCTCAGGTAGTGTAGATTCTAGTTTGTTCAAATCATGGTCCCCAGGGGTAGGGTTGGGCTACAGTAGGGGGATCAAGTTTTACATGGTAATACATAGAGAAAATCGCTAAACTTTCTTCTCAAAAACTATGACGCCAGGATAGCGCATTTTAAAATGGAAGCATCCTCAGGTAGTGTAGATTCTAGTTTGTTCAAACCATGGTCCCCGGGGATAGGGTTGGGCCACAGTAGGGGGATCAAGTTTTACATAGGAATATATAGAGAAAATCTGTAAACTTTCTTCTCAAAAACTATGACGCCAAGAAAGCTCAAATTAAATTGCAATCATCCTGAGGTAGTGTAGATTCTAGTTTGTTCAAATCATGGTCCCCGGGGGTAGGGTTGGGCCACAGTAGGGGGATCAAGTTTTACATAAGAATATATTGTGAAAATCTTTAAACTTTCTCCTAAAAAACTATGACGACAGGAAAGCTCAAATTAAATTGGAATCATCCTCAGGTAGTGTAGATTCTAGATTGTTCAAATCATGGTCTCCGGGGGTAGGATTGGGCCACAGTAGGGGGATCAAGTTTTACATAGGAATATATAGAGAATATCTGTAAACTTTCTTCTCAAAAACTATGACGCCAAGAAAGCTCAAATTAAAATGGAAGCATCCTCAGGTAGTGTAGATTCTAGTTTGTTCCAATCATGGTCCCCGGAGGTAGGGTTGGGCCACAGTAGGGGGATCAAGTTTTACATAGGAATATATAGAGAAAATCTGTAACCTTTCTTCTCAAAAACTATGACGCCAGGAAAGCTCAAATTAAAATGGAAGCATCCCCAGGTGGTGTAGATTCTAATTTGTTCAAATCATGGTCCCCGGGGGTAGGGTTGGGCCACAGTAGGGGGATCAAGTTTTACATAGGAATAAATAGAGAAAATCTCTAAACTTCCTTCCCAAAATCTATGACGCCAGTAAAGCTCAAATTAAAATGGAAGCATCCCCAGGTAGTGTAGATTCTAGTTTGTTCAAATCATGGTCCCCGGGGATAGGGTTGGGCCACAGTAGGGGGATCAAGTTTTACATGGTAATATATAGAGAAAACTTTAAACTTTCTTCTCAAAAACAATGACGCCAGGAAAGCTCAAATTAAATTGGAAGCAACCTCAGGTAGTGTAGATTCTAGTTTGTTCAAACCATGGTCCCCGGGGATAGGGTTGGGCCACAGTAGGGGGATCAAGTCTTACCATAGGAATATATTGTGAAAATCACTAAACTTTCTTCTCAAAAAATATGACGCCAGGAAAGCTGAAATTAAAATGGAAGCATCCTCAGGTAGTGTAGATTCTAGATTGTTCAAACCATGGTCCCCGGGGATAGGGTTGGGCCACAGTAGGGGGATCAAGTTTTACATGGTAATATATAGAGAAAATCACTAAAGTTTCTTCTCAAAAACTATGACGCCAGGAAAGCTCAAATTAAAATGGAAGCAACCTCAGATAGTGTAGATTCTAGTTTGTTCAAATCATGGTCCCCGGGGGTACGATTGGACCACAGTAGGGGGATCAAGTTTTACATAGGAGTATATAGAGAAAATCTTTAAGCTTTCATCTCAAAAACTATGACGCCAGGAAAGCTCAAATTAAAATGGAAGCATCCTCAGGTAGTGTAGATTCTAGCTTTTTCAAATCATGGTCCCCGGGGGTAGGGTTGGGCCACAGTAGGGGGATCAAGTTTTACATAGGAATATATAGAGAAAATCACTAAACTTTCTCCTCAAAAACTATGACGCCAGGAAAGCTCAAATTAAAATGGAAGCATCCTCAGGTAGTGTAGATTCTAGTTTGTTCAAATCATGGTCCCCGGGGATACGGTTGGGCCACAGTAGGGGGATCAAGTTTTACATGGTAATACATAGAGAAAACTTTAAACTTACTTCTCAAAAACTATGACGCCAGGAAAGCTCAAATTAAAATGGAAGCAACCTCAGGTAGTGTAGATTCTAGTTTGTTCAAATCATGGTCCCCGGGGATACGGTTGGGCCACAGTAGGGGGTCAAGTTTTACCTAGGAATATATAGAGAAAATCGCTAAACTTTGTTCTCAAAAACTATGACGCCAGGAAAGCTCAAATTAAAATGGAATCATCCTCAGGTAGTGTAGATTCTAGTTTGTTCAAATCATGGTCCCCGGGGATACGGTTGGGCCACAGTAGGGGGGTCAAGTTTTACATAGGAATATATAGAGAAAATCTTTAAACTTTCTTCTCAAAAACTATGACGCCAGGATAGCGCATTTTAAAATGGAAGCATCCTCAGGTAGTGTAGATTCTAGTTTGTTCAAACCATGGTCCCCAGGGATAGGGTTGGGCCACAGTAGGGGGATCAAGTTTTACATAAGAATATATAGAGAAAATCTTTAAACTTCCTTCCCAAAATCTATGACGCTAGTAAAGCTCAAATTAAAATGGAATCATCCCCAGGTAGTGTAGATTCTAGTTTGTTCAAATCATGGTCCCCGGGGGTAGGGTTGGGTCACAGTAGGGGGATCAAGTTTTACATAGGAATATATAGAGAAAATCTTTAAACTTTCTTCTCAAAAACTATGACGCCAGGAAAGCTCAAATTAAATTGGAATCATCCTGAGGTAGTGTAGATTCCAGTTTGTTAAAATCATGGTCCCCGGGGGTAGGGTTGGGCCACAGTAGGGGGATCAAGTTTTACATAGGAATATATAGAGAAAATCTTTAAACTTTCTTCTCAAAAACTATGACGCCAGGAAAGCTCAAATTAAAATGGAAGCAACCTCAGGTGGTGTAGATTCTAGTTTGTTCAAATCATGGTCCCCGGGGATAGGGTTGGGCCACAGTAGGGGGATCAAGTTTTACATGGTAATATATAGAGAAAACTTTAAACTTTCTTCTCAAAAACAATGACGCCAGGAAAGCTCAAATTAAATTGGAAGCAACCTCAGGTAGTGTAGATTCTAGTTTGTTCAAACCATGGTCCCCGGGGATAGGGTTGGGCCACAGTAGGGGGATCAAGTCTTACCATAGGAATATATTGTGAAAATCACTAAACTTTCTTCTCAAAAAATATGACGCCAGGAAAGCTGAAATTAAAATGGAAGCATCCTCAGGTAGTGTAGATTCTAGATTGTTCAAACCATGGTCCCCGGGGATAGGGTTGGGCCACAGTAGGGGGATCAAGTTTTACATAGGAATATATAGAGAAAATCACTAAACTTTCTTCTCAAAAACTATGACGCCAGTAAAGCTCAAATTAAAATGAAAGCATCCCCAGGTAGTGTAGATTCTAATTTGTTCAAATCATGGTCCCCGGGGGTAGGGTTGGGCCACAGTAGGGGGATCAAGTTTTACATAGGAATATATAAAGAAAATCTTTAAACTTTCTTCTCAAAAACTATGACGCCAGGAAAGCTCAAATTAAAATGGAAGCAACCTCAGATAGTGTAGATTCTAGTTTGTTCAAATCATGGTCCCCGGGGGTACGATTGGACCACAGTAGGGGGATCAAGTTTTACATAGGACTATATAGAGAAAATCTTTAAGCTTTCATCTCAAAAACTATGACGCCAGGAAAGCTCAAATTAAAATGGAAGCATCCTCAGGTAGTGTAGATTCTAGCTTTTTCAAATCATGGTCCCCGGGGGTAGGGTTGGGCCACAGTTGGGGGATCAAGTTTTACATAGGAATATATAGAGAAAATCACTAAACTTTCTTCTCAAAAACTATGACGCCAGGAAAGCTCAAATTAAAATGGAAGCATCCTCAGGTAGTGTAGATTCTAGTTTGTTCAAATCATGGTCCCCGGGGATACGGTTGGGCCACAGTAGGGGGATCAAGTTTTACATAGGAATACATAGAGAAAACTTTAAACTTACTTCTCAAAAACTATGACGCCAGGAAAGCTCAAATTAAAATGGAAGCAACCTCAGGTAGTGTAGATTCTAGTTTGTTCAAATCATGGTCCCCGGGGATACGGTTGGGCCACAGTAGGGGGTCAAGTTTTACATAGGAATATATAGAGAAAATCGCTAAACTTTGTTCTCAAAAACTATGACGCCAGGAAAGCTCAAATTAAAATGGAATCATCCTCAGGTAGTGTAGATTCTAGTTTGTTCAAATCATGGTCCCCGGGGATACGGTTGGGCCACAGTAGGGGGGTCAAGTTTTACATAGGAATATATAGAGAAAATCGCTAAACTTTCTTCTCAAAAACTATGACGCCAGGATAGCGCATTTTAAAATGGAAGCATCCTCAGGTAGTGTAGATTCTAGTTTGTTCAAACCATGGTCCCCAGGGATAGGGTTGGGCCACAGTAGGGGGATCAAGTTTTACATAAGAATATATAGAGAAAATCTTTAAACTTCCTTCCCAAAATCTATGACGCTAGTAAAGCTCAAATTAAAATGGAATCATCCCCAGGTAGTGTAGATTCTAGTTTGTTCAAATCATGGTCCCCGGGGGTAGGGTTGGGTCACAGTAGGGGGATCAAGTTTTACATAGGAATATATAGAGAAAATCTTTAAACTTTCTTCTCAAAAACTATGACGCCAGGAAAGCTCAAATTAAATTGGAATCATCCTGAGGTAGTGTAGATTCTAGTTTGTTAAAATCATGGTCCCCGGGGGTAGGGTTGGGCCACAGTAGGGGGATCAAGTTTTACATAGGAATATATAGAGAAAATCTTTAAACTTTCTTCTCAAAAACTATGACGCCAGGAAAGCTCAAATTAAAATGGAAGCAACCTCAGGTAGTGTAGATTCTAGTTTGTTCAAATCATGGTCCCCGGGGATAGGGTTGGGCCACAGTAGGGGGATCAAGTTTTACATGGTAATATATAGAGAAAACTTTAAACTTTCTTCTCAAAAACAATGACGCCAGGAAAGCTCAAATTAAATTGGAAGCAACCTCAGGTAGTGTAGATTCTAGTTTGTTCAAACCATGGTCCCCGGGGATAGGGTTGGGCCACAGTAGGGGGATCAAGTCTTACCATAGGAATATATTGTGAAAATCACTAAACTTTCTTCTCAAAAAATATGACGCCAGGAAAGCTGAAATTAAAATGGAAGCATCCTCAGGTAGTGTAGATTCTAGATTGTTCAAACCATGGTCCCCGGGGATAGGGTTGGGCCACAGTTGGGGGATCAAGTTTTACATAGGAATATATAGAGAAAATCACTAAACTTTCTTCTCAAAAACTATGACGCCAGTAAAGCTCAAATTAAAATGAAAGCATCCCCAGGTAGTGTAGATTCTAATTTGTTCAAATCATGGTCCCCGGGGGTAGGGTTGGGCCACAGTAGGGGGATCAAGTTTTACATAGGAATATATAAAGAAAATCTTTAAACTTTCTTCTCAAAAACTATGACGCCAGGAAAGCTCAAATTAAAATGGAAGCAACCTCAGATAGTGTAGATTCTAGTTTGTTCAAATCATGGTCCCCGGGGGTACGATTGGACCACAGTAGGGGGATCAAGTTTTACATAGGACTATATAGAGAAAATCTTTAAGCTTTCATCTCAAAAACTATGACGCCAGGAAAGCTCAAATTAAAATGGAAGCATCCTCAGGTAGTGTAGATTCTAGCTTTTTCAAATCATGGTCCCCGGGGGTAGGGTTGGGCCACAGTTGGGGGATCAAGTTTTACATAGGAATATATAGAGAAAATCACTAAACTTTCTTCTCAAAAACTATGACGCCAGGAAAGCTCAAATTAAAATGGAAGCATCCTCAGGTAGTGTAGATTCTAGTTTGTTCAAATCATGGTCCCCGGGGATACGGTTGGGCCACAGTAGGGGGATCAAGTTTTACATAGGAATACATAGAGAAAACTTTAAACTTACTTCTCAAAAACTATGACGCCAGGAAAGCTCAAATTAAAATGGAAGCAACCTCAGGTAGTGTAGATTCTAGTTTGTTCAAATCATGGTCCCCGGGGATACGGTTGGGCCACAGTAGGGGGTCAAGTTTTACATAGGAATATATAGAGAAAATCTGTAAACTTTCTTCTCAAAAACTATGACGCCAGGAAAGCTCAAATTAAAATGGAATCATCCTCAGGTAGTGTAGATTCTAGTTTGTTCAAATCATGGTCCCCGGGGATACGGTTGGGCCACAGTAGGGGGGTCAAGTTTCACATAGGAATATATAGAGAAAATCGCTAAACTTTCTTCTCAAAAACTATGACGCCAGGATAGCGCATTTTAAAATGGAAGCATCCTCAGGTAGTGTAGATTCTAGTTTGTTCAAACCATGGTCCCCAGGGATAGGGTTGGGCCACAGTAGGGGGATCAAGTTTTACATAAGAATATATAGAGAAAACCTTTAAACTTCCTTCCCAAAATCTATGACGCCAGTAAAGCTCAAATTAAAATGGAATCATCCCCAGGTAGTGTAGATTCTAGTTTGTTCAAATCATGGTCCCCGGGGGTAGGGTTGGGCCACAGTAGGGGGATCAAGTTTTACATAGGAATATATAGAGAAAATCTTTAAACTTTCTTCTCAAAAACTATGACGCCAGGAAAGCTCAAATTAAATTGGAATCATCCTGAGGTAGTGTAGATTCTAGTTTGTTAAAATCATGGTCCCCGGGGGTAGGGTTGGGCCACAGTAGGGGGATCAAGTTTTACATAGGAATATATAGAGAAAATCTTTAAACTTTCATCTCAAAAACTATGACGCCAGGAAAGCTCAAATTAAAATGGAAGCATCCTCAGGTAGTGTAGATTCTAGCTTTTTCAAATCATGGTCCCCGGGGGTAGGGTTGGGTCAAGTTTTACATAGGAATATATAGAGAAAATCTGTAAACTTTCTTCTCAAAAACTATGACGCCAGGAAAGCTCAAATTAAATTGGAATCATCCCCAGGTAGTGTAGATTTTAGCTTGTTCAAATCATGGTCCCCGGGGGTGGGGTTGGGCCACAGTAGGGGGATCAAGTTTTACATAGGAATATATAGAGAAAATCTTTAAACATTCTTCTAAAAAACTATGACGCCAGGAAAGCTCAAATTAAATTGGAATCATCCTGAGGTAGTGTAGATTCTAGTTTGTTAAAATCATGGTCCCCGGGGGTAGGGCTGGGCCACAGTAGGGGGATCAAGTTTATAGAGAAATCTTTAAACTTTCTTCTCAAAAACTATGACGCCAGGAAAGCTCAAATGAAATTGGAAGCAACCTCAGGTAGTGTAGATTCTAGTTTGTTCAAATCATGGTCTCCGGGGATAGGGTTGGGTCAAAGTAGGGGGATCAAGTTTTACATAGGAATATATAGAGAAAATCTGTAAACTTTCTTCTCAAAAACTATGACGCCAGGAAAGCTCAAATTAAAATGGAAGCATCCTCAGGTAGTGTAGATTCTAGTTTGTTCAAATCATGGTCCCCAGGGGTAGGGTTGGGCTACAGTAGGGGGATCAAGTTTTACATGGTAATACATAGAGAAAATCGCTAAACTTTCTTCTCAAAAACTATGACGCCAGGATAGCGCATTTTAAAATGGAAGCATCCTCAGGTAGTGTAGATTCTAGTTTGTTCAAACCATGGTCCCCGGGGATAGGGTTGGGCCACAGTAGGGGGATCAAGTTTTACATAGGAATATATAGAGAAAATCTGTAAACTTTCTTCTCAAAAACTATGACGCCAAGAAAGCTCAAATTAAATTGCAATCATCCTGAGGTAGTGTAGATTCTAGTTTGTTCAAATCATGGTCCCCGGGGGTAGGGTTGGGCCACAGTAGGGGGATCAAGTTTTACATAAGAATATATTGTGAAAATCTTTAAACTTTCTCCTAAAAAACTATGACGACAGGAAAGCTCAAATTAAATTGGAATCATCCTCAGGTAGTGTAGATTCTAGATTGTTCAAATCATGGTCTCCGGGGGTAGGATTGGGCCACAGTAGGGGGATCAAGTTTTACATAGGAATATATAGAGAATATCTGTAAACTTTCTTCTCAAAAACTATGACGCCAAGAAAGCTCAAATTAAAATGGAAGCATCCTCAGGTAGTGTAGATTCTAGTTTGTTCCAATCATGGTCCCCGGAGGTAGGGTTGGGCCACAGTAGGGGGATCAAGTTTTACATAGGAATATATAGAGAAAATCTGTAACCTTTCTTCTCAAAAACTATGACGCCAGGAAAGCTCAAATTAAAATGGAAGCATCCCCAGGTGGTGTAGATTCTAATTTGTTCAAATCATGGTCCCCGGGGGTAGGGTTGGGCCACAGTAGGGGGATCAAGTTTTACATAGGAATAAATAGAGAAAATCTCTAAACTTCCTTCCCAAAATCTATGACGCCAGTAAAGCTCAAATTAAAATGGAAGCATCCCCAGGTAGTGTAGATTCTAGTTTGTTCAAATCATGGTCCCCAGGGATAGGGTTGGGCCACAGTAGGGGGATCAAGTTTAACATGGTAATATATAGAGAAAACTTTAAACTTTCTTCTCAAAAACAATGACGCCAGGAAAGCTCAAATTAAATTGGAAGCAACCTCAGGTAGTGTAGATTCTAGTTTGTTCAAACCATGGTCCCCGGGGATAGGGTTGGGCCACAGTAGGGGGATCAAGTCTTACCATAGGAATATATTGTGAAAATCACTAAACTTTCTTCTCAAAAAATATGACGCCAGGAAAGCTGAAATTAAAATGGAAGCATCCTCAGGTAGTGTAGATTCTAGATTGTTCAAACCATGGTCCCCGGGGATAGGGTTCGGCCACAGTAGGGGGATCAAGTCTTACCATAGGAATATATTGTGAAAAACACTAAACTTTCTTCTCAAAAACTATGACGCCAGGAAAGCTGAAATTAAAATGGAAGCAACCTCAGATAGTGTAGATTCTAGTTTGTTCAAATCATGGTCCCCGGGGGTACGATTGGACCACAGTAGGGGGATCAAGTTTTACATAGGACTATATAGAGAAAATCTTTAAGCTTTCATCTCAAAAACTATGACGCCAGGAAAGCTCAAATTAAAATGGAAGCATCCTCAGGTAGTGTAGATTCTAGCTTTTTCAAATCATGGTCCCCGGGGGTAGGGTTGGGCCACAGTAGGGGGATCAAGTTTTACATAGGAATATATAGAGAAAATATCTAAACTTTCTTCTCAAAAACTATGACGCCAGGAAAGCTCAAATCAAATTGGAATCATCCCCAGGTAGTGTAGATTTTAGCTTGTTCAAATCATGGTCCCCGGGGGTTGGGTTGGGCCACAGTAGGGGGATCAAGTTTTACATAGGAATATATAGAGAAAATCTGTAAACTTTCTTCTCAAAAACTATGACGCCAGGAAAGCTCAAATTAAAATGGAAGCATCCTCAGGTAGTGTAGATTCTAGTTTGTTCAAATCATGGTCCCCAGGGGTAGGGTTGGGCCACAGTAGGGGGATCAATTTTACATGGTAATACGTAGAGAAAACTTTAAACTTTCTTCTCAAAAACTATGACGCCAGGAAAGCTCAAATTAAAATGGAAGCAACCTCAGGTAGTGTAGATTCTAGTTTGTTCAAATCATGGTCACCGGGGATAGGGTTGGGCCACAGTAGGGGGGTCAAGTTTTACATAGGAATATATAGAGAAAATCGCTAAACTTTCTTCTCAAAAACTATGACGCCAGGATAGCGCATTTTAAAATGGAAGCATCCTCAGGTAGTGTAGATTCTAGTTTGTTCAAACCATGGTCCCCGGGGATAGGGTTGGGCCACAGTAGGGGGATCAAGTTTTACATAGGAATATATAGAGAAAATCTGTAAACTTTCTTCTCAAAAACTATGACGCCAAGAAAGCTCAAATTAAAATGGAAGCATCCTGAGGTAGTGTAGATTCTAGTTTGTTCAAATCATGGTCCCCGGGGGTAGGGTTGGGCCACAGTAGGGGGATCAAGTTTTACATAAGAATATATTGTGAAAATCTTTAAACTTTCTCCTAAAAAACTATGACGACAGGAAAGCTCAAATTAAATTGGAATCATCCTCAGGTAGTGTAGATTCTAGATTGTTCAAATCATGGTCTCCGGGGGTAGGGTTGGGCCACAGTAGGGGGATCAAGTTTTACATAGGAATATATAGAGAAAATCTGTAAACTTTCTTCTCAAAAACTATGACGCCAAGAAAGCTCAAATTAAAATGGAAGAATCCTCAGGTAGTGTAGATTCTAGTTTGTTCCAATCATGGTCCCCGGAGGTAGGGTTGGGCCACAGTAGGGGGATCAAGTTTTACATAGGAATATATAGAGAAAATCTGTAACCTTTCTTCTCAAAAACTACGACGCCAGGAAAGCTCAAATTAAAATGGAAGCATCCCCAGGTGGTGTAGATTCTAATTTGTTCAAATCATGGTCCCCGGGGGTAGGGTTGGGCCACAGTAGGGGGATCAAGTTTTACATAGGAATATATAGAGAAAATCTTTAAACTTCCTTCCCAAAATCTATGACGCCAGTAAAGCTCAAATTAAAATGGAAGCATCCCCAGGTAGTGTAGATTCTAGTTTGTTCAAATCATGGTTCCCGGGGGTAGGGTTGGGCCACAGTAGGGGGATCAAGTTTTACATAGGAATATATAGAGAAAATCTGTAAACTTTCTTCTCAAAAACTATGACGCCAGGAAAGCTCAAATTAAAATGGAAGCATCCTCAGGTAGTGTAGATTCTAGTTTGTTCAAATCATGGTCCCCGGGGGTAGGGTTGGGCCACAGTAGGGGGATCAAGTTTTACATAGGAATATATAGAGAAAATCTCTAAACTTTCTTCTCAAAAACTATGACGCCAGGATAGCGCATTTTAAAATGGAAGCATCCTCAGGTAGTGTAGATTCTAGTTTGTTCAAACCATGGTCCCCGGGGATAGGGTTGGGCCACAGTAGGGGGATCAAGTTTTACATAGGAATATATAGAGAAAATCTGTAACCTTTCTTCTCAAAAACTATGACGCCAGGAAAGCTCAAATTAAAATGGAAGCATCCCCAGGTAGTGTAGATTCTAATTTGTTCAAATCATGGTCCCCGGGGGTAGGGTTGGGCCACAGTAGGGGGATCAAGTTTTACATAGGAATATATAGAGAAAATCTTTAAACTTCCTTCCCAAAATGTATGACGCCAGGAAAGCTCAAATTAAAATGGAATCATCCCCAGGTAGTGTAGATTCTAGTTTGTTCAAATCATGGTCCCCTAGGATAGGGTTGGGCCACAGTAGGGGGATCAAGTTTTACATAGGAATATATAGAGAAAATATTTAAACTTTCTTTTCAAAAACTACGACGCCAGGAAAGCTCAAATTAAATTGGAATCATCCTGAGGTAGTGTAGATTCTAGTTTGTTAAAATCATGGTCCCCGGGGGTAGGGTTGGGCCACAGTAGGGGGATCAAGTTTTACATAGGAATATATAGAGAAAATCTTTAAACTTTCTTCTCAAAAACTATGACGCCAGTAAAGCTCAAATTAAAATGGAAGCAACCTCAGATAGTGTAGATTCTAGTTTGTTCAAATCATGGTCCACGGGGATAGGGTTGGGCCACAGTAGAGGGATCAAGTTTTACATGGAAATATATAGAGAAAACTTTAAACTTTCTTCTCAAAAACAATGACGCCAGGAAAGCTCAAATTAAATTGGAAGCAACCTCAGGTAGTGTAGATTCTAGATTGTTCAAACCATGGTCCCCGGGGATAGGGTTGGGCCACAGTAGGGGGATCAAGTCTTACCATAGGAATATATTGTGAAAATCTCTAAACTTTCTTCTCAAAAACTATGACGCCAGGAAAGCTGAAATTAAAATGGAAGCATCCTCAGGTAGTGTAGATTCTAGCTTTTTCAAATCATGGTCCCCGGGGGTAGGGTTGGGTCAAGTTTTACATAGGAATATATAGAGAAAATCTGTAAACTTTCTTCTCAAAAACTATGACGCCAGGAAAGCTCAAATTAAATTGGAATCATCCCCAGGTAGTGTAGATTTTAGCTTGTTCAAATCATGGTCCCCGGGGGTGGGGTTGGGCCACAGTAGGGGGATCAAGTTTTACATAGGAATATATAGAGAAAATCTTTAAACATTCTTCGAAAAAACTATGACGCCAGGAAAGCTCAAATTAAATTGGAATCATCCTCAGGTAGTGTAGATTCTAGTTTGTTAAAATCATGGTCCCCGGGGGTAGGGCTGGGCCACAGTAGGGGGATCAAGTTTTACATTGTAATATATAGAGAAATCTTTAAACTTTCTTCTCAAAAACTATGACGCCAGGAAAGCTCAAATGAAATTGGAAGCAACCTCAGGTAGTGTAGATTCTAGTTTGTTCAAATCATGGTCTCCGGGGATAGGGTTGGGTCAAAGTAGGGGGATCAAGTTTTACATAGGAATATATAGAGAAAATCTGTAAACTTTCTTCTCAAAAACTATGACGCCAGGAAAGCTCAAATTAAAATGGAAGCATCCTCAGGTAGTGTAGATTCTAGTTTGTTCAAATCATGGTCCCCAGGGGTAGGGTTGGGCTACAGTAGGGGGATCAAGTTTTACATGGTAATACATAGAGAAAACTTTAAACTTTCTTCTCAAAAACTATGACGCCAGGGAAGCTCAAATTAAAATGGAAGCAACCTCAGGTAGTGTAGATTCTAGTTTGTTCAAATCATGGTCCCCGGAGATAGGGTTGGGCCACAGTAGGGGGGTCAAGTTTTACATTGGAATATATAGAGAAAATCGCTAAACTTTCTTCTCAAAAACTATGACGCCAGGATAGCGCATTTTAAAATGGAAGCATCCTCAGGTAGTGTAGATTCTAGTTTGTTCAAACCATGGTCCCCGGGGATAGGGTTGGGCCACAGTAGGGGGATCAAGTTTTACATAGGAATATATAGAGACAATCTGTAAACTTTCTTCTCAAAAACTATGACGCCAAGAAAGCTCAAATTAAATTGCAATCATCCTGAGGTAGTGTAGATTCTAGTTTGTTCCAATCATGGTCCCCGGAGGTAGGGTTGGGCCACAGTAGGGGGATCAAGTTTTACATAGGAATATATAGAGAAAATCTGTAACCTTTCTTCTCAAAAACTATGACGCCAGGAAAGCTCAAATTAAAATGGAAGCATCCCCAGGTGGTGTAGATTCTAATTTGTTCAAATCATGGTCCCCGGGGGTAGGGTTGGGCCACAGTAGGGGGATCAAGTTTTACATAGGAATAAATAGAGAAAATCTTTAAACTTCCTTCCCAAAATCTATGACGCCAGTAAAGCTCAAATTAAAATGGAAGCATCCCCAGGTAGTGTAGATTCTAGTTTGTTCAAATCATGGTCCCCAGGGATAGGGTTGGGCCACAGTAGGGGGATCAAGTTTAACATGGTAATATATAGAGAAAACTTTAAACTTTCTTCTCAAAAACAATGACGCCAGGAAAGCTCAAATTAAATTGGAAGCAACCTCAGGTAGTGTAGATTCTAGTTTGTTCAAACCATGGTCCCCGGGGATAGGGTTGGGCCACAGTAGGGGGATCAAGTCTTACCATAGGAATATATTGTGAAAATCACTAAACTTTCTTCTCAAAAAATATGACGCCAGGAAAGCTGAAATTAAAATGGAAGCATCCTCAGGTAGTGTAGATTCTAGATTGTTCAAACCATGGTCCCCGGGGATAGGGTTCGGCCACAGTAGGGGGATCAAGTCTTATCATAGGAATATATTGTGAAAAACACTAAACTTTCTTCTCAAAAACTATGACGCCAGGAAAGCTGAAATTAAAATGGAAGCAACCTCAGATAGTGTAGATTCTAGTTTGTTCAAATCATGGTCCCCGGGGGTACGATTGGACCACAGTAGGGGGATCAAGTTTTACATAGGACTATATAGAGAAAATCTTTAAGCTTTCATCTCAAAAACTATGACGCCAGGAAAGCTCAAATTAAAATGGAAGCATCCTCAGGTAGTGTAGATTCTAGCTTTTTCAAATCATGGTCCCCGGGGGTAGGGTTGGGCCACAGTAGGGGGATCAAGTTTTACATAGGAATATATAGAGAAAATATCTAAACTTTCTTCTCAAAAACTATGACGCCAGGAAAGCTCAAATCAAATTGGAATCATCCCCAGGTAGTGTAGATTTTAGCTTGTTCAAATCATGGTCCCCGGGGGTTGGGTTGGGCCACAGTAGGGGGATCAAGTTTTACATAGGAATATATAGAGAAAATCTGTAAACTTTCTTCTCAAAAACTATGACGCCAGGAAAGCTCAAATTAAAATGGAAGCATCCTCAGGTAGTGTAGATTCTAGTTTGTTCAAATCATGGTCCCCAGGGGTAGGGTTGGGCCACAGTAGGGGGATCAATTTTACATGGTAATACGTAGAGAAAACTTTAAACTTTCTTCTCAAAAACTATGACGCCAGGAAAGCTCAAATTAAAATGGAAGCAACCTCAGGTAGTGTAGATTCTAGTTTGTTCAAATCATGGTCACCGGGGATAGGGTTGGGCCACAGTAGGGGGGTCAAGTTTTACATAGGAATATATAGAGAAAATCGCTAAACTTTCTTCTCAAAAACTATGACGCCAGGATAGCGCATTTTAAAATGGAAGCATCCTCAGGTAGTGTAGATTCTAGTTTGTTCAAACCATGGTCCCCGGGGATAGGGTTGGGCCACAGTAGGGGGATCAAGTTTTACATAGGAATATATAGAGAAAATCTGTAAACTTTCTTCTCAAAAACTATGACGCCAAGAAAGCTCAAATTAAAATGGAAGCATCCTGAGGTAGTGTAGATTCTAGTTTGTTCAAATCATGGTCCCCGGGGGTAGGGTTGGGCCACAGTAGGGGGATCAAGTTTTACATAAGAATATATTGTGAAAATCTTTAAACTTTCTCCTAAAAAACTATGACGACAGGAAAGCTCAAATTAAATTGGAATCATCCTCAGGTAGTGTAGATTCTAGATTGTTCAAATCATGGTCTCCGGGGGTAGGGTTGGGCCACAGTAGGGGGATCAAGTTTTACATAGGAATATATAGAGAAAATCTGTAAACTTTCTTCTCAAAAACTATGACGCCAAGAAAGCTCAAATTAAAATGGAAGAATCCTCAGGTAGTGTAGATTCTAGTTTGTTCCAATCATGGTCCCCGGAGGTAGGGTTGGGCCACAGTAGGGGGATCAAGTTTTACATAGGAATATATAGAGAAAATCTGTAACCTTTCTTCTCAAAAACTACGACGCCAGGAAAGCTCAAATTAAAATGGAAGCATCCCCAGGTGGTGTAGATTCTAATTTGTTCAAATCATGGTCCCCGGGGGTAGGGTTGGGCCACAGTAGGGGGATCAAGTTTTACATAGGAATATATAGAGAAAATCTTTAAACTTCCTTCCCAAAATCTATGACGCCAGTAAAGCTCAAATTAAAATGGAAGCATCCCCAGGTAGTGTAGATTCTAGTTTGTTCAAATCATGGTTCCCGGGGGTAGGGTTGGGCCACAGTAGGGGGATCAAGTTTTACATAGGAATATATAGAGAAAATCTGTAAACTTTCTTCTCAAAAACTATGACGCCTGGAAAGCTCAAATTAAAATGGAAGCATCCTCAGGTAGTGTAGATTCTAGTTTGTTCAAATCATGGTCCCCGGGGGTAGGGTTGGGCCACAGTAGGGGGATCAAGTTTTACATAGGAATATATAGAGAAAATCTCTAAACTTTCTTCTCAAAAACTATGACGCCAGGATAGCGCATTTTAAAATGGAAGCATCCTCAGGTAGTGTAGATTCTAGTTTGTTCAAACCATGGTCCCCGGGGATAGGGTTGGGCCACAGTAGGGGGATCAAGTTTTACATTGGAATATATAGAGAAAATCTGTAACCTTTCTTCTCAAAAACTATGACGCCAGGAAAGCTCAAATTAAAATGGAAGCATCCCCAGGTAGTGTAGATTCTAATTTGTTCAAATCATGGTCCCCGGGGGTAGGGTTGGGCCACAGTAGGGGGATCAAGTTTTACATAGGAATATATAGAGAAAATCTTTAAACTTCCTTCCCAAAATGTATGACGCCAGGAAAGCTCAAATTAAAATGGAATCATCCCCAGGTAGTGTAGATTCTAGTTTGTTCAAATCATGGTCCCCTAGGATAGGGTTGGGCCACAGTAGGGGGATCAAGTTTTACATAGGAATATATAGAGAAAATCTTTAAACTTTCTTCTCAAAAACTACGACGCCAGGAAAGCTCAAATTAAATTGGAATCATCCTGAGGTAGTGTAGATTCTAGTTTGTTAAAATCATGGTCCCCGGGGGTAGGGTTGGGCCACAGTAGGGGGATCAAGTTTTACATAGGAATATATAGAGAAAATCTTTAAACTTTCTTCTCAAAAACTATGACGCCAGTAAAGCTCAAATTAAAATGGAAGCAACCTCAGATAGTGTAGATTCTAGTTTGTTCAAATCATGGTCCACGGGGATAGGGTTGGGCCACAGTAGAGGGATCAAGTTTTACATGGAAATATATAGAGAAAACTTTAAACTTTCTTCTCAAAAACAATGACGCCAGGAAAGCTCAAATTAAATTGGAAGCAACCTCAGGTAGTGTAGATTCTAGATTGTTCAAACCATGGTCCCCGGGGATAGGGTTGGGCCACAGTAGGGGGATCAAGTCTTACCATAGGAATATATTGTGAAAATCTCTAAACTTTCTTCTCAAAAACTATGACGCCAGGAAAGCTGAAATTAAAATGGAAGCATCCTCAGGTAGTGTAGATTCTAGCTTTTTCAAATCATGGTCCCCGGGGGTAGGGTTGGGTCAAGTTTTACATAGGAATATATAGAGAAAATCTGTAAACTTTCTTCTCAAAAACTATGACGCCAGGAAAGCTCAAATTAAATTGGAATCATCCCCAGGTAGTGTAGATTTTAGCTTGTTCAAATCATGGTCCCCGGGGGTGGGGTTGGGCCACAGTAGGGGGATCAAGTTTTACATAGGAATATATAGAGAAAATCTTTAAACATTCTTCGAAAAAACTATGACGCCAGGAAAGCTCAAATTAAATTGGAATCATCCTGAGGTAGTGTAGATTCTAGTTTGTTAAAATCATGGTCCCCGGGGGTAGGGCTGGGCCACAGTAGGGGGATCAAGTTTTACATTGTAATATATAGAGAAATCTTTAAACTTTCTTCTCAAAAACTATGACGCCAGGAAAGCTCAAATGAAATTGGAAACAACCTCAGGTAGTGTAGATTCTAGTTTGTTCAAATCATGGTCTCCGGGGATAGGGTTGGGTCAAAGTAGGGGGATCAAGTTTTACATAGGAATATATAGAGAAAATCTGTAAACTTTCTTCTCAAAAACTATGACGCCAGGAAAGCTCAAATTAAAATGGAAGCATCCTGAGGTAGTGTAGATTCTAGTTTGTTCAAATCATGGTCCCCAGGGGTAGGGTTGGGCTACAGTAGGGGGATCAAGTTTTACATGGTAATACATAGAGAAAACTTTAAACTTTCTTCTCAAAAACTATGACGCCAGGGAAGCTCAAATTAAAATGGAAGCAACCTCAGGTAGTGTAGATTCTAGTTTGTTCAAATCATGGTCCCCGGAGATAGGGTTGGGCCACAGTAGGGGGGTCAAGTTTTACATTGGAATATATAGAGAAAATCGCTAAACTTTCTTCTCAAAAACTATGACGCCAGGATAGCGCATTTTAAAATGGAAGCATCCTCAGGTAGTGTAGATTCTAGTTTGTTCAAACCATGGTCCCCGGGGATAGGGTTGGGCCACAGTAGGGGGATCAAGTTTTACATAGGAATATATAGAGAAAATCTGTAAACTTTCTTCTCAAAAACTATGACGCCAAGAAAGCTCAAATTAAATTGCAATCATCCTGAGGTAGTGTAGATTCTAGTTTGTTAAAATCATGGTCCCCGGGGGTAGGGTTGGGCCACAGTAGGGGGATCAAGTTTTACATAAGAATATATTGTGAAAATCTTTAAACTTTCTCCTAAAAAACTATGACGACAGGAAAGCTCAAATTAAAATGGAAGCATCCTCAGGTAGTGTAGATTCTAGTTTGTTCAAATCATGGTCCCCGGGGGTAGGGTTGGGTCACAGTAGGGGGATCAAGTTTTACATAGGAATATATAGAGAAAATCTTTAAACTTTCTTCTCAAAAACTATGACGCCAGGAAAGCTCAAATTAAGTTGGAATCATCCTGAGGTAGTGTAGATTCTAGTTTGTTAAAATCATGGTCCCCGGGGGTAGGGTTGGGCCACAGTAGGGGGATCAAGTTTTACATAGGAATATATAGAGAAAATCTTTAAACTTTCTTCTCAAAAACTATGACGCCAGGAAAGCTCAAATTAAAATGGAAGCAACCTCAGGTAGTGTAGATTCTAGTTTGTTCAAATCATGGTCCCCGGGGATAGGGTTGGGCCACAGTAGGGGGATCAAGTTTTACAGGGTAATATATAGAGAAAACTTTAAACTTTCTTCTCAAAAACAATGACGCCAGGAAAGCTCAAATTAAATTGGAAGCAACCTCAGGTAGTGTAGATTCTAGTTTGTTCAAACCATGGTCCCCGGGGATAGGGTTGGGCCACAGTAGGGGGATCAAGTCTTACCATAGGAATATATTGTGAAAATCACTAAACTTTCTTCTCAAAAAATATGACGCCAGGAAAGCTGAAATTAAAATGGAAGCATCCTCAGGTAGTGTAGATTCTAGATTGTTCAAACCATGGTCCCCGGGGATAGGGTTGGGCCACAGTAGGGGGATCAAGTTTTACATAGGAATATATAGAGAAAATCACTAAACTTTCTTCTCAAAAACTATGACGCCAGTAAAGCTCAAATTAAAATGAAAGCATCCCCAGGTAGTGTAGATTCTAATTTGTTCAAATCATGGTCCCCGGGGGTAGGGTTGGGCCACAGTAGGGGGATCAAGTTTTACATAGGAATATATAAAGAAAATCTTTAAACTTTCTTCTCAAAAACTATGACGCCAGGAAAGCTCAAATTAAAATGGAAGCAACCTCAGATAGTGTAGATTCTAGTTTGTTCAAATCATGGTCCCCGGGGGTACGATTGGACCACAGTAGGGGGATCAAGTTTTACATAGGACTATATAGAGAAAATCTTTAAGCTTTCATCTCAAAAACTATGACGCCAGGAAAGCTCAAATTAAAATGAAAGCATCCTCAGGTAGTGTAGATTCTAGCTTTTTCAAATCATGGTCCCCGGGGGTAGGGTTGGGCCACAGTAGGGGGATCAAGTTTTACATAGGAATATATAGAGAAAATCACTAAACTTTCTTCTCAAAAACTATGACGCCAGGAAAGCTCAAATTAAAATGGAAGCATCCTCAGGTAGTGTAGATTCTAGTTTGTTCAAATCATGGTCCCCGGGGATACGGTTGGGCCACAGTAGGGGGATCAAGTTTTACATAGGAATACATAGAGAAAACTTTAAACTTACTTCTCAAAAACTATGACGCCAGGAAAGCTCAAATTAAAATGGAAGCAACCTCAGGTAGTGTAGATTCTAGTTTGTTCAAATCATGGTCCCCGGGGATACGGTTGGGCCACAGTAGGGGGTCAAGTTTTACATAGGAATATATAGAGAAAATCGCTAAACTTTGTTCTCAAAAACTATGACGCCAGGAAAGCTCAAATTAAAATGGAATCATCCTCAGGTAGTGTAGATTCTAGTTTGTTCAAATCATGGTCCCCGGGGATACGGTTGGGCCACAGTAGGGGGGTCAAGTTTTACATAGGAATATATAGAGAAAATCGCTAAACTTTCTTCTCAAAAACTATGACGCCAGGATAGCGCATTTTAAAATGGAAGCATCCTCAGGTAGTGTAGATTCTAGTTTGTTCAAACCATGGTCCCCAGGGATAGGGTTGGGCCACAGTAGGGGGATCAAGTTTTACATAAGAATATATAGAGAAAATCTTTAAACTTCCTTCCCAAAATCTATGACGCTAGTAAAGCTCAAATTAAAATGGAATCATCCCCAGGTAGTGTAGATTCTAGTTTGTTCAAATCATGGTCCCCGGGGGTAGGGTTGGGCCACAGTAGGGGGATCAAGTTTTACATAGGAATATATAGAGAAAATCTTTAAACTTTCTTCTCAAAAACTATGACGCCAGGAAAGCTCAAATTAAATTGGAATCATCCTGAGGTAGTGTAGATTCTAGTTTGTTAAAATCATGGTCCCCAGGGGTAGGGTTGGGCCACAGTAGGGGGATCAAGTTTTACATAGGAATATATAGAGAAAATCTTTAAACTTTCTTCTCAAAAACTATGACGCCAGGAAAGCTCAAATTAAAATGGAAGCAACCTCAGGTAGTGTAGATTCAAGTTTGTTCAAATCATGGTCCCCGGAGATAGGGTTGGGCCACAGTAGGGGGGTCAAGTTTTACATTGGAATATATAGAGAAAATCGCTAAACTTTCTTCTCAAAAACTATGACGCCAGGATAGCGCATTTTAAAATGGAAGCATCCTCAGGTAGTGTAGATTCTAGTTTGTTCAAACCATGGTCCCCGGGGATAGGGTTGGGCCACAGTAGGGGGGTCAAGTTTTACATTGGAATATATAGAGAAAATCGCTAAACTTTCTTCTCAAAAACTATGACGCCAGGATAGCGCATTTTAAAATGGAAGCATCCTCAGGTAGTGTAGATTCTAGTTTGTTCAAACCATGGTCCCCGGGGATAGGGTTGGGCCACAGTAGGGGGATCAAGTTTTACATAGGAATATATAGAGAAAATCTGTAAACTTTCTTCTCAAAAACTATGACGCCAAGAAAGCTCAAATTAAATTGCAATCATCCTGAGGTAGTGTAGATTCTAGTTTGTTAAAATCATGGTCCCCGGGGGTAGGGTTGGGCCACAGTAGGGGGATCAAGTTTTACATAAGAATATATTGTGAAAATCTTTAAACTTTCTCCTAAAAAACTATGACGACAGGAAAGCTCAAATTAAAATGGAAGCATCCTCAGGTAGTGTAGATTCTAGTTTGTTCAAATCATGGTCCCCGGGGGTAGGGTTGGGTCACAGTAGGGGGATCAAGTTTTACATAGGAATATATAGAGAAAATCTTTAAACTTTCTTCTCAAAAACTATGACGCCAGGAAAGCTCAAATTAAATTGGAATCATCCTGAGGTAGTGTAGATTCTAGTTTGTTAAAATCATGGTCCCCGGGGGTAGGGTTGGGCCACAGTAGGGGGATCAAGTTTTACATAGGAATATATAGAGAAAATCTTTAAACTTTCTTCTCAAAAACTATGACGCCAGGAAAGCTCAAATTAAAATGGAAGCATCCTCAGGTAGTGTAGATTCTAGTTTGTTCAAATCATGGTCCCCGGGGATAGGGTTGGGCCACAGTAGGGGGATCAAGTTTTACAGGGTAATATATAGAGAAAACTTTAAACTTTCTTCTCAAAAACAATGACGCCAGGAAAGCTCAAATTAAATTGGAAGCAACCTCAGGTAGTGTAGATTCTAGTTTGTTCAAACCATGGTCCCCGGGGATAGGGTTGGGCCACAGTAGGGGGATCAAGTCTTACCATAGGAATATATTGTGAAAATCACTAAACTTTCTTCTCAAAAAATATGACGCCAGGAAAGCTGAAATTAAAATGGAAGCATCCTCAGGTAGTGTAGATTCTAGATTGTTAAAACCATGGTCCCCGGGGATAGGGTTGGGCCACAGTAGGGGGATCAAGTTTTACATAGGAATATATAGAGAAAATCACTAAACTTTCTTCTCAAAAACTATGACGCCAGTAAAGCTCAAATTAAAATGAAAGCATCCCCAGGTAGTGTAGATTCTAATTTGTTCAAATCATGGTCCCCGGGGGTAGGGTTGGGCCACAGTAGGGGGATCAAGTTTTACATAGGAATATATAAAGAAAATCTTTAAACTTTCTTCTCAAAAACTATGACGCCAGGAAAGCTCAAATTAAAATGGAAGCAACCTCAGATAGTGTAGATTCTAGTATGTTCAAATCATGGTCCCCAGGGGTAGGGTTGGGCTACAGTAGGGGGATCAAGTTTTACATGGTAATACATAGAGAAAACTTTAAACTTTCTTCTCAAAAACTATGACGCCAGGGAAGCTCAAATTAAAATGGAAGCAACCTCAGGTAGTGTAGATTCTAGTTTGTTCAAATCATGGTCCCCGGAGATAGGGTTGGGCCACAGTAGGGGGGTCAAGTTTTACATTGGAATATATAGAGAAAATCGCTAAACTTTCTTCTCAAAAACTATGACGCCAGGATAGCGCATTTTAAAATGGAAGCATCCTCAGGTAGTGTAGATTCTAGTTTGTTCAAACCATGGTCCCCGGGGATAGGGTTGGGCCACAGTAGGGGGATCAAGTTTTACATAGGAATATATAGAGAAAATCTGTAAACTTTCTTCTCAAAAACTATGACGCCAAGAAAGCTCAAATTAAATTGCAATCATCCTGAGGTAGTGTAGATTCTAGTTTGTTAAAATCATGGTCCCCGGGGGTAGGGTTGGGCCACAGTAGGGGGATCAAGTTTTACATAAGAATATATTGTGAAAATCTTTAAACTTTCTCCTAAAAAACTATGACGACAGGAAAGCTCAAATTAAAATGGAAGCATCCTCAGGTAGTGTAGATTCTAGTTTGTTCAAATCATGGTCCCCGGGGGTAGGGTTGGGTCACAGTAGGGGGATCAAGTTTTACATAGGAATATATAGAGAAAATCTTTAAACTTTCTTCTCAAAAACTATGACGCCAGGAAAGCTCAAATTAAGTTGGAATCATCCTGAGGTAGTGTAGATTCTAGTTTGTTCAAATCATGGTCCCCGGGGGTAGGGTTGGGCCACAGTAGGGGGATCAAGTTTTACATAGGAATATATAGAGAAAATCTTTAAACTTTCTTCTCAAAAACTATGACGCCAGGAAAGCTCAAATTAAAATGGAAGCAACCTCAGGTAGTGTAGATTCTAGTTTGTTCAAATCATGGTCCCCGGGGATAGGGTTGGGCCACAGTAGGGGGATCAAGTTTTACAGGGTAATATATAGAGAAAACTTTAAACTTTCTTCTCAAAAACAATGACGCCAGGAAAGCTCAAATTAAATTGGAAGCAACCTCAGGTAGTGTAGATTCTAGTTTGTTCAAACCATGGTCCCCGGGGATAGGGTTGGGCCACAGTAGGGGGATCAAGTCTTACCATAGGAATATATTGTGAAAATCACTAAACTTTCTTCTCAAAAAATATGACGCCAGGAAAGCTGAAATTAAAATGGAAGCATCCTCAGGTAGTGTAGATTCTAGATTGTTCAAACCATGGTCCCCGGGGATAGGGTTGGGCTACAGTAGGGGGATCAAGTTTTACATAGGAATATATAGAGAAAATCACTAAACTTTCTTCTCAAAAACTATGACGCCAGTAAAGCTCAAATTAAAATGAAAGCATCCCCAGGTAGTGTAGATTCTAATTTGTTCAAATCATGGTCCCCGGGGGTAGGGTTGGGCCACAGTAGGGGGATCAAGTTTTACATAGGAATATATAAAGAAAATCTTTAAACTTTCTTCTCAAAAACTATGACGCCAGGAAAGCTCAAATTAAAATGGAAGCAACCTCAGATAGTGTAGATTCTAGTTTGTTCAAATCATGGTCCCCGGGGGTACGATTGGACCACAGTAGGGGGATCAAGTTTTACATAGGACTATATAGAGAAAATCTTTAAGCTTTCATCTCAAAAACTATGACGCCAGGAAAGCTCAAATTAAAATGGAAGCATCCTCAGGTAGTGTAGATTCTAGCTTTTTCAAATCATGGTCCCCGGGGGTAGGGTTGGGCCACAGTAGGGGGATCAAGTTTTACATAGGAATATATAGAGAAAATCACTAAACTTTCTTCTCAAAAACTATGACGCCAGGAAAGCTCAAATTAAAATGGAAGCATCCTCAGGTAGTGTAGATTCTAGTTTGTTCAAATCATGGTCCCCGGGGATACGGTTGGGCCACAGTAGGGGGATCAAGTTTTACATAGGAATACATAGAGAAAACTTTAAACTTACTTCTCAAAAACTATGACGCCAGGAAAGCTCAAATTAAAATGGAAGCAACCTCAGGTAGTGTAGATTCTAGTTTGTTCAAATCATGGTCCCCGGGGATACGGTTGGGCCACAGTAGGGGGTCAAGTTTTACATAGGAATATATAGAGAAAATCGCTAAACTTTGTTCTCAAAAACTATGACGCCAGGAAAGCTCAAATTAAAATGGAATCATCCTCAGGTAGTGTAGATTCTAGTTTGTTCAAATCATGGTCCCCGGGGATACGGTTGGGCCACAGTAGGGGGGTCAAGTTTTACATAGGAATATATAGAGAAAATCGCTAAACTTTCTTCTCAAAAACTATGACGCCAGGATAGCGCATTTTAAAATGGAAGCATCCTCAGGTAGTGTAGATTCTAGTTTGTTCAAACCATGGTCCCCAGGGATAGGGTTGGGCCACAGTAGGGGGATCAAGTTTTACATAAGAATATATAGAGAAAATCTTTAAACTTCCTTCCCAAAATCTATGACGCTAGTAAAGCTCAAATTAAAATGGAATCATCCCCAGGTAGTGTAGATTCTAGTTTGTTCAAATCATGGTCCCCGGGGGTAGGGTTGGGCCACAGTAGGGGGATCAAGTTTTACATAGGAATATATAGAGAAAATCTTTAAACTTTCTTCTCAAAAACTATGACGCCAGGAAAGCTCAAATTAAATTGGAATCATCCTGAGGTAGTGTAGATTCTAGTTTGTTAAAATCATGGTCCCCGGGGGTAGGGTTGGGCCACAGTAGGGGGATCAAGTTTTACATAGGAATATATAGAGAAAATCTTTAAACTTTCTTCTCAAAAACTATGACGCCAGGAAAGCTCAAATTAAAATGGAAGCAACCTCAGGTAGTGTAGATTCAAGTTTGTTCAAATCATGGTCCCCGGAGATAGGGTTGGGCCACAGTAGGGGGGTCAAGTTTTACATTGGAATATATAGAGAAAATCGCTAAACTTTCTTCTCAAAAACTATGACGCCAGGATAGCGCATTTTAAAATGGAAGCATCCTCAGGTAGTGTAGATTCTAGTTTGTTCAAACCATGGTCCCCGGGGATAGGGTTGGGCCACAGTAGGGGGGTCAAGTTTTACATTGGAATATATAGAGAAAATCGCTAAACTTTCTTCTCAAAAACTATGACGCCAGGATAGCGCATTTTAAAATGGAAGCATCCTCAGGTAGTGTAGATTCTAGTTTGTTCAAACCATGGTCCCCGGGGATAGGGTTGGGCCACAGTAGGGGGATCAAGTTTTACATAGGAATATATAGAGAAAATCTGTAAACTTTCTTCTCAAAAACTATGACGCCAAGAAAGCTCAAATTAAATTGCAATCATCCTGAGGTAGTGTAGATTCTAGTTTGTTAAAATCATGGTCCCCGGGGGTAGGGTTGGGCCACAGTAGGGGGATCAAGTTTTACATAAGAATATATTGTGAAAATCTTTAAACTTTCTCCTAAAAAACTATGACGACAGGAAAGCTCAAATTAAAATGGAAGTATCCTCAGGTAGTGTAGATTCTAGTTTGTTCAAATCATGGTCCCCGGGGGTAGGGTTGGGTCACAGTAGGGGGATCAAGTTTTACATAGGAATATATAGAGAAAATCTTTAAACTTTCTTCTCAAAAACTATGACGCCAGGAAAGCTCAAATTAAATTGGAATCATCCTGAGGTAGTGTAGATTCTAGTTTGTTAAAATCATGGTCCCCGGGGGTAGGGTTGGGCCACAGTAGGGGGATCAAGTTTTACATAGGAATATATAGAGAAAATCTTTAAACTTTCTTCTCAAAAACTATGACGCCAGGAAAGCTCAAATTAAAATGGAAGCAACATCAGGTAGTGTAGATTCTAGTTTGTTCAAATCATGGTCCCCGGGGATAGGGTTGGGCCACAGTAGGGGGATCAAGTTTTACAGGGTAATATATAGAGAAAACTTTAAACTTTCTTCTCAAAAACAATGACGCCAGGAAAGCTCAAATTAAATTGGAAGCAACCTCAGGTAGTGTAGATTCTAGTTTGTTCAAACCATGGTCCCCGGGGATAGGGTTGGGCCACAGTAGGGGGATCAAGTCTTACCATAGGAATATATTGTGAAAATCACTAAACTTTCTTCTCAAAAAATATGACGCCAGGAAAGCTGAAATTAAAATGGAAGCATCCTCAGGTAGTGTAGATTCTAGATTGTTCAAACCATGGTCCCCGGGGATAGGGTTGGGCCACAGTAGGGGGATCAAGTTTTACATAGGAATATATAGAGAAAATCACTAAACTTTCTTCTCAAAAACTATGACGCCAGTAAAGCTCAAATTAAAATGAAAGCATCCCCAGGTAGTGTAGATTCTAATTTGTTCAAATCATGGTCCCCGGGGGTAGGGTTGGGCCACAGTAGGGGGATCAAGTTTTACATAGGAATATATAAAGAAAATCTTTAAACTTTCTTCTCAAAAACTATGACGCCAGGAAAGCTCAAATTAAAATGGAAGCAACCTCAGATAGTGTAGATTCTAGTTTGTTCAAATCATGGTCCCCGGGGGTACGATTGGACCACAGTAGGGGGATCAAGTTTTACATAGGACTATATAGAGAAAATCTTTAAGCTTTCATCTCAAAAACTATGACGCCAGGAAAGCTCAAATTAAAATGGAAGCATCCTCAGGTAGTGTAGATTCTAGCTTTTTCAAATCATGGTCCCCGGGGGTAGGGTTGGGCCACAGTAGGGGGATCAAGTTTTACATAGGAATATATAGAGAAAATCACTAAACTTTCTTCTCAAAAACTATGACGCCAGGAAAGCTCAAATTAAAATGGAAGCATCCTCAGGTAGTGTAGATTCTAGTTTGTTCAAATCATGGTCCCCGGGGATACGGTTGGGCCACAGTAGGGGGATCAAGTTTTACATAGGAATACATAGAGAAAACTTTAAACTTACTTCTCAAAAACTATGACGCCAGGAAAGCTCAAATTAAAATGGAAGCAACCTCAGGTAGTGTAGATTCTAGTTTGTTCAAATCATGGTCCCCGGGGATAGGGTTGGGCCACAGTAGGGGGTCAAGTTTTACATAGGAATATATAGAGAAAATCGCTAAACTTTGTTCTCAAAAACTATGACGCCAGGAAAGCTCAAATTAAAATGGAATCATCCTCAGGTAGTGTAGATTCTAGTTTGTTCAAATCATGGTCCCCGGGGATACGGTTGGGCCACAGTAGGGGGGTCAAGTTTTACATAGGAATATATAGAGAAAATCTTTAAACTTTCTTCTCAAAAACTATGACGCCAGGATAGCGCATTTTAAAATGGAAGCATCCTCAGGTAGTGTAGATTCTAGTTTGTTCAAACCATGGTCCCCAGGGATAGGGTTGGGCCACAGTAGGGGGATCAAGTTTTACATAGGAATATATAGAGAAAATCTTTAAACTTTCTTCTCAAAAACTATGACGCCAGGAAAGCTCAAATTAAATTGGAATCATCCTGAGGTAGTGTAGATTCTAGTTTGTTAAAATCATGGTCCCCGGGGGTAGGGTTGGGCCACAGTAGGGGGATCAAGTTTTACATAGGAATATATAGAGAAAATCTTTAAACTTTCTTCTCAAAAACTATGACGCCAGGAAAGCTCAAATTAAAATGGAAGCAACCTCAGGTAGTGTAGATTCTAGTTTGTTCAAATCATGGTCCCCGGAGATAGGGTTGGGCCACAGTAGGGGGGTCAAGTTTTACATTGGAATATATAGAGAAAATCGCTAAACTTTCTTCTCAAAAACTATGACGCCAGGATAGCGCATTTTAAAATGGAAGCATCCTCAGGTAGTGTAGATTCTAGTTTGTTCAAACCATGGTCCCCGGGGATAGGGTTGGGCCACAGTAGGGGGATCAAGTTTTACATAGGAATATATAGAGAAAATCTGTAAACTTTCTTCTCAAAAACTATGACGCCAAGAAAGCTCAAATTAAATTGCAATCATCCTGAGGTAGTGTAGATTCTAGTTTGTTCAAATCATGGTCCCCGGGGGTAGGGTTGGGCCACAGTAGGGGGATCAAGTTTTACATAAGAATATATTGTGAAAATCTTTAAACTTTCTCCTAAAAAACTATGACGACAGGAAAGCTCAAATTAAAATGGAAGCATCCTCAGGTAGTGTAGATTCTAGATTGTTCAAATCATGGTCCCCGGGGGTAGGGTTGGGTCACAGTAGGGGGATCAAGTTTTACATAGGAATATATAGAGAAAATCACTAAACTTTCTTCTCAAAAACTATGACGCCAGGAAAGCTCAAATTAAATTGGAATCATCCTGAGGTAGTGTAGATTCTAGTTTGTTAAAATCATGGTCCCCGGGGGTAGGGTTGGGCCACAGTAGGGGGATCAAGTTTTACATAGGAATATATAAAGAAAATCTTTAAACTTTCTTCTCAAAAACTATGACGCCAGGAAAGCTCAAATTAAAATGGAAGCAACCTCAGATAGTGTAGATTCTAGTTTGTTCAAATCATGGTCCCCGGGGGTAGGGTTGGGCCACAGTAGGGGGATCAAGTTTTACATAGGAATATATTGTGAAAATCTTTAAACTTTCTCCTAAAAAACTATGACGACAGGAAAGCTCAAATTAAATTGGAATCATCCTCAGGTAGTGTAGATTCTAGATTGTTCAAATCATGGTCTCCGGGGGTAGGGTTGGGCCACAGTAGGGGGATCAAGTTTTACATAGGAATATATAGAGAAAATCTGTAAACTTTCTTCTCAAAAACTATGACGCCAAGAAAGCTCAAATTAAAATGGAAGAATCCTCAGGTAGTGTAGATTCTAGTTTGTTCAAATCATGGTCCCCGGAGGTAGGGTTGGGCCACAGTAGGGGGATCAAGTTTTACATAGGAATATATAGAGAAAATCTGTAACCTTTCTTCTCAAGAACTACGACGCCAGGAAAGCTCAAATTAAAATGGAAGCATCCCCAGGTGGTGTAGATTCTAATTTGTTCAAATCATGGTCCCCGGGGGTAGGGTTGGGCCACAGTAGGGGGATCAAGTTTTACATAGGAATATATAGAGAAAATCTTTAAACTTCCTTCCCAAAATCTATGACGCCAGTAAAGCTCAAATTAAAATGGAAGCATCCCCAGGTAGTGTAGATTCTAGTTTGTTCAAATCATGGTCCCCGGGGGTAGGGTTGGGCCACAGTAGGGGGATCAAGTTTTACATAGGAATATATAGAGAAAATCTGTAAACTTTCTTCTCAAAAACTATGACGCCAGGAAAGCTCAAATTAAAATGGAAGCATCCTCAGGTAGTGTAGATTCTAGTTTGTTCAAATCATGGTCCCCGGGGGTAGGGTTGGGCCACAGTAGGGGGATCAAGTTTTACATAGGAATATATAGAGAAAATCTCTAAACTTTCTTCTCAAAAACTATGACGCCAGGATAGCGCATTTTAAAATGGAAGCATCCTCAGGTAGTGTAGATTCTAGTTTGTTCAAACCATGGTCCCCGGGGATAGGGTTGGGCCACAGTAAGGGGATCAAGTTTTACATAGGAATATATAGAGAAAATCTGTAACCTTTCTTCTCAAAAACTATGACGCCAGGAAAGCTCAAATTAAAATGGAAGCATCCCCAGGTAGTGTAGATTCTAATTTGTTCAAATCATGGTCCCCGGGGGTAGGGTTGGGCCACAGTAGGGGGATCAAGTTTTACATAGGAATATATAGAGAAAATCTTTAAACTTCCTTCCCAAAATGTATGACGCCAGGAAAGCTCAAATTAAAATGGAATCATCCCCAGGTAGTGTAGATTCTAGTTTGTTCAAATCATGGTCCCCTAGGATAGGGTTGGGCCACAGTAGGGGGATGAAGTTTTACATAGGAATATATAGAGAAAATCTTTAAACTTTCTTCTCAAAAACTACGACGCCAGGAAAGCTCAAATTAAATTGGAATCATCCTGAGGTAGTGTAGATTCTAGTTTGTTAAAATCATGGTCCCCGGGGGTAGGGTTGGGCCACAGTAGGGGGATCAAGTTTTACATAGGAATATATAGAGAAAATCTTTAAACTTTCTTCTCAAAAACTATGACGCCAGTAAAGCTCAAATTAAAATGGAAGCAACCTCAGATAGTGTAGATTCTAGTTTGTTCAAATCATGGTCCAAGGGGATAGGGTTGGGCCACAGTAGAGGGATCAAGTTTTACATGGAAATATATAGAGAAAACTTTAAACTTTCTTCTCAAAAACAATGACGCCAGGAAAGCTCAAATTAAATTGGAAGCAACCTCAGGTAGTGTAGATTCTAGATTGTTCAAACCATGGTCCCCGGGGATAGGGTTGGGCCACAGTAGGGGGATCAAGTCTTACCATAGGAATATATTGTGAAAATCTCTAAACTTTCTTCTCAAAAACTATGACGCCAGGAAAGCTGAAATTAAAATGGAAGCATCCTCAGGTAGTGTAGATTCTAGCTTTTTCAAATCATGGTCCCCGGGGGTAGGGTTGGGTCAAGTTTTACATAGGAATATATAGAGAAAATCTGTAAACTTCCTTCCCAAAATCTATGACGCCAGTAAAGTTCAAATTAAAATGGAAGCATCCCCAGGTAGTGTAGATTCTAGTTTGTTCAAATCATGGTCTCCGGGGATAGGGTTGGGTCAAAGTAGGGGGATCAAGTTTTACATAGGAATATATAGAGAAAATCTGTAAACTTTCTTCTCAAAAACTATGACGCCAGGAAAGCTCAAATTAAAATGGAAGCATCCTCAGGTAGTGTAGATTCTAGTTTGTTCAAATCATGGTCCCCAGGGGTAGGGTTGGGCTACAGTAGGGGGATCAAGTTTTACATTTTAATACATAGAGAAAACTTTAAACTTTCTTCTCAAAAACTATGACGCCAGGGAAGCTCAAATTAAAATGGAAGCAACCTCAGGTAGTGTAGATTCTAGTTTGTTCAAATCATGGTCCCCGGAGATAGGGTTGGGCCACAGTAGGGGGGTCAAGTTTTACATTGGAATATATAGAGAAAATCGCTAAACTTTCTTCTCAAAAACTATGACGCCAGGATAGCGCATTTTAAAATGGAAGCATCCTCAGGTAGTGTAGATTCTAGTTTGTTCAAACCATGGTCCCCGGGGATAGGGTTGGGCCACAGTAGGGGGATCAAGTTTTACATAGGAATATATAGAGAAAATCTGTAAACTTTCTTCTCAAAAACTATGACGCCAAGAAAGCTCAAATTAAATTGCAATCATCCTGAGGTAGTGTAGATTCTAGTTTGTTCAAATCATGGTCCCCGGGGGTAGGGTTGGGCCACAGTAGGGGGATCAAGTTTTACATAAGAATATATTGTGAAAATCTTTAAACTTTCTCCTAAAAAACTATGACGACAGGAAAGCGCATTTTAAAATGGAAGCATCCTCAGGTAGTGTAGATTCTAGATTGTTCAAATCATGGTCTCCGGGGGTAGGAATGGGCCACAGTAGGGGGATCAAGTTTTACATAGGAATATATAGAGAATATCTGTAAACTTTCTTCTCAAAAACTATGACGCCAAGAAAGCTCAAATTAAAATGGAAGCATCCTCAGGTAGTGTAGATTCTAGTTTGTTCCAATCATGGTCCCCGGAGGTAGGGTTGGGCCACAGTAGGGGGATCAAGTTTTACATAGGAATATATAGAGAAAATCTGTAACCTTTCTTCTCAAAAACTATGACGCCAGGAAAGCTCAAATTAAAATGGAAGCATCCCCAGGTGGTGTAGATTCTAATTTGTTCAAATCATGGTCCCCGGGGGTAGGGTTGGGCCACAGTAGGGGGATCAAGTTTTACATAGGAATAAATAGAGAAAATCTTTAAACTTCCTTCCCAAAATCTATGACGCCAGTAAAGTTCAAATTAAAATGGAAGCATCCCCAGGTAGTGTAGATTCTAGTTTGTTCAAATCATGGTCCCCGGGGATAGGGTTGGGCCACAGTAGGGGGATCAAGTTTAACATGGTAATATATAGAGAAAACTTTAAACTTTCTTCTCAAAAACAATGACGCCAGGAAAGCTCAAATTAAATTGGAAGCAACCTCAGGTAGTGTAGATTCTAGTTTGTTCAAACCATGGTCCCCGGGGATAGGGTTGGGCCACAGTAGGGGGATCAAGTCTTACCATAGGAATATATTGTGAAAATCACTAAACTTTCTTCTCAAAAAATATGACGCCAGGAAAGCTGAAATTAAAATGGAAGCATCCTCAGGTAGTGTAGATTCTAGATTGTTCAAACCATGGTCCCCGGGGATAGGGTTCGGCCACAGTAGGGGGATCAAGTCTTACCATAGGAATATATTGTGAAAAACACTAAACTTTCTTCTCAAAAACTATGACGCCAGGAAAGCTGAAATTAAAATGGAAGCAACCTCAGAGAGTGTAGATTCTAGTTTGTTCAAATCATGGTCCCCGGGGGTACGATTGGACCACAGTAGGGGGATCAAGTTTTACATAGGACTATATAGAGAAAATCTTTAAGCTTTCATCTCAAAAACTATGACGCCAGGAAAGCTCAAATTAAAATGGAAGCATCCTCAGGTAGTGTAGATTCTAGCTTTTTCAAATCATGGTCCCCGGGGGTAGGGTTGGGCTACAGTAGGGGGATCAAGTTTTACATAGGAATATATAGAGAAAATCTCTAAACTTTCTTCTCAAAAACTATGACGCCAGGAAAGCTCAAATCAAATTGGAATCATCCCCAGGTAGTGTAGATTTTAGCTTGTTCAAATCATGGTCCCCGGGGGTTGGGCTGGGCCACAGTAGGGGGATCAAGTTTTACATAGGAATATATAGAGAAAATCTGTAAACTTTCTTCTCAAAAACTATGACGCCAGGAAAGCTCAAATTAAAATGGAAGCATCCTCAGGTAGTGTAGATTCTAGTTTGTTCAAATCATGGTCCCCAGGGGTAGGGTTGGGCCACAGTAGGGGGATCAAGTTTTACATGGTAATACGTAGAGAAAACTTTAAACTTTCTTCTCAAAAACTATGACGCCAGGAAAGCTCAAATTAAAATGGAAGCAACCTCAGGTAGTGTAGATTCTAGTTTGTTCAAATCATGGTCACCGGGGATAGGGTTGGGCCACAGTAGGGGGGTCAAGTTTTACATAGGAATATATAGAGAAAATCGCTAAACTTTCTTCTCAAAAACTATGACGCCAGGATAGCGCATTTTAAAATGGAAGCATCCTCAGGTAGTGTTAGATTCTAGTTTGTTCAAACCATGGTCCCCGGGGATAGGGTTGGGCCACAGTAGGGGGATCAAGTTTTACATAGGAATATATAGAGAAAATCTGTAAACTTTCTTCTCAAAAACTATGACGCCAAGAAAGCTCAAATTAAAATGGAAGCATCCTGAGGTAGTGTAGATTCTAGTTTGTTCAAATCATGGTCCCCGGGGGTAGGGTTGGGCCACAGTAGGGGGATCAAGTTTTACATAAGAATATATTGTGAAAATCTTTAAACTTTCTCCTAAAAAACTATGACGACAGGAAAGCTCAAATTAAATTGGAATCATCCTCAGGTAGTGTAGATTCTAGATTGTTCAAATCATGGTCTCCGGGGGTAGGGTTGGGCCACAGTAGGGGGATCAAGTTTTACATAGGAATATATAGAGAAAATCTGTAAACTTTCTTCTCAAAAACTATGACGCCAAGAAAGCTCAAATTAAAATGGAAGCATCCTCAGGTAGTGTAGATTCTAGTTTGTTCAAATCATGGTCCCCGGAGGTAGGGTTGGGCCACAGTAGGGGGATCAAGTTTTACATAGGAATATATAGAGAACATCTGTAACCTTTCTTCTCAAAAACTACGACGCCAGGAAAGCTCAAATTAAAATGGAAGCATCCCCAGGTGGTGTAGATTCTAATTTGTTCAAATCATGGTCCCCGGGGGTAGGGTTGGGCCACAGTAGGGGGATCAAGTTTTACATAGGAATATATAGAGAAAATCTTTAAACTTCCTTCCCAAAATCTATGACGCCAGTAAAGCTCAAATTAAAATGGAAGCATCCCCAGGTAGTGTAGATTCTAGTTTGTTCAAATCATGGTCCCCGGGGGTAGGGTTGGGCCACAGTAGGGGGATCAAGTTTTACATAGGAATATATAGAGAAAATCTGTAAACTTTCTTCTCAAAAACTATGACGCCAGGAAAGCTCAAATTAAAATGGAAGCATCCTCAGGTAGTGTAGATTCTAGTTTGTTCAAATCATGGTCCCCGGGGGTAGGGTTGGGCCACAGTAGGGGGATCAAGTTTTACATAGGAATATATAGAGAAAATCTCTAAACTTTCTTCTCAAAAACTATGACGCCAGGATAGCGCATTTTAAAATGGAAGCATCCTCAGGTAGTGTAGATTCTAGTTTGTTCAAACCATGGTCCCGGGGGATAGGGTTGGGCCACAGTAGGGGGATCAAGTTTTACATAGGAATATATAGAGAAAATCTGTAACCTTTCTTCTCAAAAACTATGACGCCAGGAAAGCTCAAATTAAAATGGAAGCATCCCCAGGTAGTGTAGATTCTAATTTGTTCAAATCATGGTCCCCGGGGGTAGGGTTGGGCCACAGTAGGGGGATCAAGTTTTACATAGGAATATATAGAGAAAATCTTTAAACTTCCTTCCCAAAAAGTATGACGCCAGGAAAGCTCAAATTAAAATGGAATCATCCCCAGGTAGTGTAGATTCTAGTTTGTTCAAATCATGGTCCCCTAGGATAGGGTTGGGCCACAGTAGGGGGTTGAAGTTTTACATAGGAATATATAGAGAAAATCTTTAAACTTTCTTCTCAAAAACTACGACGCCAGGAAAGCTCAAATTAAATTGGAATCATCCTGAGGTAGTGTAGATTCTAGTTTGTTCAAATCATGGTCCCCGGGGGTAGGGTTGGGCCACAGTAGGGGGATCAAGTTTTACATAGGAATATATAGAGAAAATCTCTAAACTTTCTTCTCAAAAACTATGACGCCAGGATAGCGCATTTTAAAATGGAAGCATCCCCAGGTAGTGTAGATTCTAGTTTGTTCAAATCATGGTCCCCGGGGATAGGGTTGGGCCACAGTAGGGGGATCAAGTTTTACATGGTAATATATAGAGAAAACTTTAAACTTTCTTCTCAAAAACAATGACGCCAGGAAAGCTCAAATTAAATTGGAAGCAACCTCAGGTAGTGTAGATTCTAGTTTGTTCAAACCATGGTCCCCGGGGGTACGATTGGACCACAGTAGGGGGATCAAGTCTTACCATAGGAATATATTGTGAAAATCACTAAACTTTCTTCTCAAAAAATATGACGCCAGGAAAGCTGAAATTAAAATGGAAGCATCCTCAGGTAGTGTAGATTCTAGATTGTTCAAACCATGGTCCCCGGGGATAGGGTTGGGCCACAGTAGGGGGATCAAGTTTTACATGGTAATATATAGAGAAAATCACTAAACTTTCTTCTCAAAAACTATGACGCCAGGAAAGCTCAAATTAAAATGGAAGCAACCTCAGATAGTGTAGATTCTAGTTTGTTCAAATCATGGTCCCCGGGGGTACGATTGGACCACAGTAGGGGGATCAAGTTTGACATAGGACTATATAGAGAAAATCTTTAAGCTTTCATCTCAAAAACTATGACGCCAGGAAAGCTCAAATTAAAATGGAAGCATCCTCAGGTAGTGTAGATTCTAATCATGGTCCCCGGGGGTAGGGTTGGGCCACAGTAGGGGGATCAAGTTTTACATATGAATATATAGAGAAAATCGCTAAACTTTCTTCTCAAAAACTTTGACGCCAGGAAAGCTCAAATTAAAATGGAAGCATCCTCAGGTAGTGTAGATTCTAGCTTTTTCAAATCATGGTCCCCGGGGGTAGGGTTGGGCCACAGTAGGGGGATCAAGTTTTACATAGGAATATATAGAGAAAATCACTAAACTTTCTTCTCAAAAACTATGACGCCAGGAAAGCTCAAATTAAAATGGAAGCATCCTCAGGTAGTGTAGATTCTAGTTTGTTCAAATCATGGTCCCCGGGGATACGGTTGGGCCACAGTAGGGGGATCAAGTTTTACATGGTAATACATAGAGAAAACTTTAAACTTACTTCTCAAAAACTATGACGCCAGGAAAGCTCAAATTAAAATGGAAGCAACCTCAGCTAGTGTAGATTCTAGTTTGTTCAAATCATGGTCCCCGGGGATACGGTTGGGCCACAGTAGGGGGGTCAAGTTCTACATAGGAATATATAGAGAAAATCGCTAAACTTTCTTCTCAAAAACTATGACGCCAGGAAAGCTCAAATTAAAATGGAATCATCCTCAGGTAGTGTAGATTCTAATTTGTTCAAATCATGGTCCCCGGGGATACGGTAGGGCCACAGTAGGGGGGTCAAGTTTTACATAGGAATATATAGAGAAAATCGCTAAACTTTCTTCTCAAAAACTATGACGCCAGGATAGCGCATTTTAAAATGGAAGCATCCTCAGGTAGTGTAGATTCTAGTTTGTTCAAACCATGGTCCCCAGGGATAGGGTTGGGCCACAGTAGGGGGATCAAGTTTTACATAAGAATATATAGAGAAAATCTTTAAACTTCCTTCCCAAAATCTATGACGCCAGTAAAGCTCAAATTAAAATGGAATCATCCCCAGGTAGTGTAGATTCTAGTTTGTTCAAATCATGGTCCCCGGGGGTAGGGTTGGGTCACAGTAGGGGGATCAAGTTTTACATAGGAATATATAGAGAAAATCTTTAAACTTTATTCTCAAAAACTATGACGCCAGGAAAGCTCAAATTAAATTGGAATCATCCTGAGGTAGTGTAGATTCTAGTTTGTTAAAATCATGGTCCCCGGGGGTAGGGTTGGGCCACAGTAGGGGGATCAAGTTTTACATAGGAATATATAGAGAAAGTCTTTAAACTTTCTTCTCAAAAACTATGACGCCAGGAAAGCTCAAATTAAAATGGAAGCAACCTCAGGTAGTGTAGATTCTAGTTTGTTCAAATCATGGTCCCCGGGGATAGGGTTGGGCCACAGTAGGGGGATCAAGTTTTACATGGTAATATATAGAGAAAACTTTAAACTTTCTTCTCAAAAACAATGACGCCAGGAAAGCTCAAATTAAATTGGAAGCAACCTCAGGTAGTGTAGATTCTAGTTTGTTCAAACCATGGTCCCCGGGGATAGGGTTGGGCCACAGTAGGGGGATCAAGTCTTACCATAGGAATATATTGTGAAAATCACTAAACTTTCTTCTTAAAAAATATGACGCCAGGAAAGCTGAAATTAAAATGGAAGCATCCTCAGGTAGTGTAGATTCTAGATTGTTCAAACCATGGTCCCCGGGGATAGGGTTGGGCCACAGTAGGGGGATCAAGTTTTACATAGGAATATATAGAGAAAATCTGTAAACTTTCTTCTCAAAAACTATGACGCCAAGAAAGCTCAAATTAAATTGCAATCATCCTGAGGTAGTGTAGATTCTAGTTTGTTAAAATCATGGTCCCCGGGGGTAGGGTTGGGCCACAGTAGGGGGATCAAGTTTTACATAAGAATATATTGTGAAAATCTTTAAACTTTCTCCTAAAAAACTATGACGACAGGAAAGCTCAAATTAAAATGGAAACATCCTCAGGTAGTGTAGATTCTAGTTTGTTCAAATCATGGTCCCCGGGGGTAGGGTTGGGTCACAGTAGGGGGATCAAGTTTTACATAGGAATATATAGAGAAAATCTTTAAACTTTCTTCTCAAAAACTATGACGCCAGGAAAGCTCAAATTAAATTGGAATCATCCTGAGGTAGTGTAGATTCTAGTTTGTTAAAATCATGGTCCCCGGGGGTAGGGTTGGGCCACAGTAGGGGGATCAAGTTTTACATAGGAATATATAGAGAAAATCTTTAAACTTTCTTCTCAAAAACTATGACGCCAGGAAAGCTCAAATTAAAATGGAAGCAACCTCAGGTAGTGTAGATTCTAGTTTGTTCAAATCATGGTCCCCGGGGATAGGGTTGGGCCACAGTAGGGGGATCAAGTTTTACAGGGTAATATATAGAGAAAACTTTAAACTTTCTTCTCAAAAACAATGACGCCAGGAAAGCTCAAATTAAATTGGAAGCAACCTCAGGTAGTGTAGATTCTAGTTTGTTCAAACCATGGTCCCCGGGGATAGGGTTGGGCCACAGTAGGGGGATCAAGTCTTACCATAGGAATATATTGTGAAAATCACTAAACTTTCTTCTCAAAAAATATGACGCCAGGAAAGCTGAAATTAAAATGGAATCATCCTCAGGTAGTGTAGATTCTAGATTGTTCAAACCATGGTCCCCGGGGATAGGGTTGGGCCACAGTAGGGGGATCAAGTTTTACATAGGAATATATAGAGAAAATCACTAAACTTTCTTCTCAAAAACTATGACGCCAGTAAAGCTCAAATTAAAATGAAAGCATCCCCAGGTAGTGTAGATTCTAATTTGTTCAAATCATGGTCCCCGGGGGTAGGGTTGGGCCACAGTAGGGGGATCAAGTTTTACATAGGAATATATAAAGAAAATCTTTAAACTTTCTTCTCAAAAACTATGACGCCAGGAAAGCTCAAATTAAAATGGAAGCAACCTCAGATAGTGTAGATTCTAGTTTGTTCAAATCATGGTCCCCGGGGGTACGATTGGACCACAGTAGGGGGATCAAGTTTTACATAGGACTATATAGAGAAAATCTTTAAGCTTTCATCTCAAAAACTATGACGCCAGGAAAGCTCAAATTAAAATGGAAGCATCCTCAGGTAGTGTAGATTCTAGCTTTTTCAAATCATGGTCCCCGGGGGTAGGGTTGGGCCACAGTAGGGGGATCAAGTTTTACATAGGAATATATAGAGAAAATCACTAAACTTTCTTCTCAAAAACTATGACGCCAGGATAGCGCATTTTAAAATGGAAGCATCCTCAGGTAGTGTAGATTCTAGTTTGTTCAAACCATGGTCCCCAGGGATAGGGTTGGGCCACAGTAGGGGGATCAAGTTTTACATAAGAATATATAGAGAAAATCTTTAAACTTCCTTCCCAAAATCTATGACGCCAGTAAAGCTCAAATTAAAATGGAATCATCCCCAGGTAGTGTAGATTCTAGTTTGTTCAAATCATGGTCCCCGGGGGTAGGGTTGGGTCACAGTAGGGGGATCAAGTTTTACATAGGAATATATAGAGAAAATCTTTAAACTTTATTCTCAAAAACTATGACGCCAGGAAAGCTCAAATTAAATTGGAATCATCCTGAGGTAGTGTAGATTCTAGTTTGTTAAAATCATGGTCCCCGGGGGTAGGGTTGGGCCACAGTAGGGGGATCAAGTTTTACATAGGAATATATAGAGAAAGTCTTCAAACTTTCTTCTCAAAAACTATGACGCCAGGAAAGCTCAAATTAAAATGGAAGCAACCTCAGGTAGTGTAGATTCTAGTTTGTTCAAATCATGGTCCCCGGGGATAGGGTTGGGCCACAGTAGGGGGATCAAGTTTTACATGGTAATATATAGAGAAAACTTTAAATTTTCTTCTCAAAAACAATGACGCCAGGAAAGCTCAAATTAAATTGGAAGCAACCTCAGGTAGTGTAGATTCTAGTTTGTTCAAACCATGGTCCCCGGGGATAGGGTTGGGCCACAGTAGGGGGATCAAGTCTTACCATAGGAATATATTGTGAAAATCACTAAACTTTCTTCTTAAAAAATATGACGCCAGGAAAGCTGAAATTAAAATGGAAGCATCCTCAGGTAGTGTAGATTCTAGATTGTTCAAACCATGGTCCCCGGGGATAGGGTTGGGCCACAGTAGGGGGATCAAGTTTTACATAGGAATATATAGAGAAAATCTGTAAACTTTCTTCTCAAAAACTATGACGCCAAGAAAGCTCAAATTAAATTGCAATCATCCTGAGGTAGTGTAGATTCTAGTTTGTTAAAATCATGGTCCCCGGGGGTAGGGTTGGGCCACAGTAGGGGGATCAAGTTTTACATAAGAATATATTGTGAAAATCTTTAAACTTTCTCCTAAAAAACTATGACGACAGGAAAGCTCAAATTAAAATGGAAACATCCTCAGGTAGTGTAGATTCTAGTTTGTTCAAATCATGGTCCCCGGGGGTAGGGTTGGGTCACAGTAGGGGGATCAAGTTTTACATAGGAATATATAGAGAAAATCTTTAAACTTTCTTCTCAAAAACTATGACGCCAGGAAAGCTCAAATTAAATTGGAATCATCCTGAGGTAGTGTAGATTCTAGTTTGTTAAAATCATGGTCCCCGGGGGTAGGGTTGGGCCACAGTAGGGGGATCAAGTTTTACATAGGAATATATAGAGAAAATCTTTAAACTTTCTTCTCAAAAACTATGACGCCAGGAAAGCTCAAATTAAAATGGAAGCAACCTCAGGTAGTGTAGATTCTAGTTTGTTCAAATCATGGTCCCCGGGGATAGGGTTGGGCCACAGTAGGGGGATCAAGTTTTACAGGGTAATATATAGAGAAAACTTTAAACTTTCTTCTCAAAAACAATGACGCCAGGAAAGCTCAAATTAAATTGGAAGCAACCTCAGGTAGTGTAGATTCTAGTTTGTTCAAACCATGGTCCCCGGGGATAGGGTTGGGCCACAGTAGGGGGATCAAGTCTTACCATAGGAATATATTGTGAAAATCACTAAACTTTCTTCTCAAAAAATATGACGCCAGGAAAGCTGAAATTAAAATGGAATCATCCTCAGGTAGTGTAGATTCTAGATTGTTCAAACCATGGTCCCCGGGGATAGGGTTGGGCCACAGTAGGGGGATCAAGTTTTACATAGGAATATATAGAGAAAATCACTAAACTTTCTTCTCAAAAACTATGACGCCAGTAAAGCTCAAATTAAAATGAAAGCATCCCCAGGTAGTGTAGATTCTAATTTGTTCAAATCATGGTCCCCGGGGGTAGGGTTGGGCCACAGTAGGGGGATCAAGTTTTACATAGGAATATATAAAGAAAATCTTTAAACTTTCTTCTCAAAAACTATGACGCCAGGAAAGCTCAAATTAAAATGGAAGCAACCTCAGATAGTGTAGATTCTAGTTTGTTCAAATCATGGTCCCCGGGGGTACGATTGGACCACAGTAGGGGGATCAAGTTTTACATAGGACTATATAGAGAAAATCTTTAAGCTTTCATCTCAAAAACTATGACGCCAGGAAAGCTCAAATTAAAATGGAAGCATCCTCAGGTAGTGTAGATTCTAGCTTTTTCAAATCATGGTCCCCGGGGGTAGGGTTGGGCCACAGTAGGGGGATCAAGTTTTACATAGGAATATATAGAGAAAATCACTAAACTTTCTTCTCAAAAACTATGACGCCAGGAAAGCTCAAATTAAAATGGAAGCATCCTCAGGTAGTGTAGATTCTAGTTTGTTCAAATCATGGTCCCCGGGGATACGGTTGGGCCACAGTAGGGGGATCAAGTTTTACATAGGAATACATAGAGAAAACTTTAAACTTACTTCTCAAAAACTATGACGCCAGGAAAGCTCAAATTAAAATGGAAGCAACCTCAGGTAGTGTAGATTCTAGTTTGTTCAAATCATGGTCCCCGGGGATACGGTTGGGCCACAGTAGGGGGTCAAGTTTTACATAGGAATATATAGAGAAAATCGCTAAACTTTGTTCTCAAAAACTATGACGCCAGGAAAGCTCAAATTAAAATGGAATCATCCTCAGGTAGTGTAGATTCTAGTTTGTTCAAATCATGGTCCCCGGGGATACGGTTGGGCCACAGTAGGGGGGTCAAGTTTTAGATAGGAATATATAGAGAAAATCGCTAAACTTTCTTCTCAAAAACTATGACGCCAGGATAGCGCATTTTAAAATGGAAGCATCCTCAGGTAGTGTAGATTCTAGTTTGTTCAAACCATGGTCCCCAGGGATAGGGTTGGGCCACAGTAGGGGGATCAAGTTTTACATAAGAATATATAGAGAAAATCTTTAAACTTCCTTCCCAAAATCTATGACGCTAGTAAAGCTCAAATTAAAATGGAATCATCCCCAGGTAGTGTAGATTCTAGTTTGTTCAAATCATGGTCCCCGGGGGTAGGGTTGGGCCACAGTAGGGGGATCAAGTTTTACATAGGAATATATAGAGAAAATCTTTAAACTTTCTTCTCAAAAACTATGACGCCAGGAAAGCTCAAATTAAATTGGAATCATCCTGAGGTAGTGTAGATTCTAGTTTGTTAAAATCATGGTCCCCGGGGGTAGGGTTGGGCCACAGTAGGGGGATCAAGTTTTACATAGGAATATATAGAGAAAATCTTTAAACTTTCTTCTCAAAAACTATGACGCCAGGAAAGCTCAAATTAAAATGGAAGCAACCTCAGGTAGTGTAGATTCTAGTTTGTTCAAATCATGGTCCCCGGAGATAGGGTTGGGCCACAGTAGGGGGGTCAAGTTTTACATTGGAATATATAGAGAAAATCGCTAAACTTTCTTCTCAAAAACTATGACGCCAGGATAGCGCATTTTAAAATGGAAGCATCCTCAGGTAGTGTAGATTCTAGTTTGTTCAAACCATGGTCCCCGGGGATAGGGTTGGGCCACAGTAGGGGGATCAAGTTTTACATAGGAATATATAGAGAAAATCTGTAAACTTTCTTCTCAAAAACTATGACGCCAAGAAAGCTCAAATTAAATTGCAATCATCCTGAGGTAGTGTAGATTCTAGTTTGTTCAAATCATGGTCCCCGGGGGTAGGGTTGGGCCACAGTAGGGGGATCAAGTTTTACATAAGAATATATTGTGAAAATCTTTAAACTTTCTCCTAAAAAACTATGACGACAGGAAAGCTCAAATTAAAATGGAAGCATCCTCAGGTAGTGTAGATTCTAGATTGTTCAAATCATGGTCCCCGGGGGTAGGGTTGGGTCACAGTAGGGGGATCAAGTTTTACATAGGAATATATAGAGAAAATCACTAAACTTTCTTCTCAAAAACTATGACGCCAGGAAAGCTCAAATTAAATTGGAATCATCCTGAGGTAGTGTAGATTCTAGTTTGTTAAAATCATGGTCCCCGGGGGTAGGGTTGGGCCACAGTAGGGGGATCAAGTTTTACATAGGAATATATAAAGAAAATCTTTAAACTTTCTTCTCAAAAACTATGACGCCAGGAAAGCTCAAATTAAAATGGAAGCAACCTCAGATAGTGTAGATTCTAGTTTGTTCAAATCATGGTTCCCGGGGGTACGATTGGACCACAGTAGGGGGATCAAGTTTTACATAGGACTATATAGAGAAAATCTTTAAGCTTTCATCTCAAAAACTATGACGCCAGGAAAGCTCAAATTAAAATGGAAGCATCCTCAGGTAGTGTAGATTCTAGCTTTTTCAAATCATGGTCCCCGGGGGTAGGGTTGGGCCACAGTAGGGGGATCAAGTTTTACATAGGAATATATAGAGAAAATCTGTAAACTTTCTTCTCAAAAACTATGACGCCAGGAAAGCTCAAATTAAAATGGAATCATCCTCAGGTAGTGTAGATTCTAGTTTGTTCAAATCATGGTCCCCGGGGATACGGTTGGGCCACAGTAGGGGGGTCAAGTTTTACATAGGAATATATAGAGAAAATCGCTAAACTTTCTTCTCAAAAACTATGACGCCAGGATAGCGCATTTTAAAATGGAAGCATCCTCAGGTAGTGTAGATTCTAGTTTGTTCAAACCATGGTCCCCAGGGATAGGGTTGGGCCACAGTAGGGGGATCAAGTTTTACATAAGAATATATAGAGAAAACCTTTAAACTTCCTTCCCAAAATCTATGACGCCAGTAAAGCTCAAATTAAAATGGAATCATCCCCAGGTAGTGTAGATTCTAGTTTGTTCAAATCATGGTCCCCGGGGGTAGGGTTGGGCCACAGTAGGGGGATCAAGTTTTACATAGGAATATATAGAGAAAATCGCTAAACTTTCTTCTCAAAAACTATGACGCCAGGAAAGCTCAAATTAAATTGGAATCATCCTGAGGTAGTGTAGATTCTAGTTTGTTAAAATCATGGTCCCCGGGGGTAGGGTTGGGCCACAGTAGGGGGATCAAGTTTTACATAGGAATATATAGAGAAAATCTTTAAACTTTCATCTCAAAAACTATGACGCCAGGAAAGCTCAAATTAAAATGGAAGCATCCTCAGGTAGTGTAGATTCTAGCTTTTTCAAATCATGGTCCCCGGGGGTAGGGTTGGGTGAAGTTTTACATAGGAATATATAGAGAAAATCTGTAAACTTTCTTCTCAAAAACTACGACGCCAGGAAAGCTCAAATTAAATTGGAATCATCCCCAGGTAGTGTAGATTTTAGCTTGTTCAAATCATGGTCCCCGGGGGTGGGGTTGGGCCACAGTAGGGGGATCAAGTTTTACATAGGAATATATAGAGAAAATCTTTAAACATTCTTCTAAAAAACTATGACGCCAGGAAAGCTCAAATTAAATTGGAATCATCCTGAGGTAGTGTAGATTCTAGTTTGTTAAAATCATGGTCCCCGGGGGTAGGGCTGGGCCACAGTAGGGGGATCAAGTTTTACATTGTAATATATAGAGAAATCTTTAAACTTTCTTCTCAAAAACTATGACGCCAGGAAAGCTCAAATGAAATTGGAAGCAACCTCAGGTAGTGTAGATTCTAGTTTGTTCAAATCATGGTCCCCAGGGGTAGGGTTGGGCCACAGTAGGGGGATCAAGTTTTACATGGTAATACGTAGAGAAAACTTTAAACTTTCTTCTCAAAAACTATGACGCCAGGAAAGCTCAAATTAAAATGGAAGCAACCTCAGGTAGTGTAGATTCTAGTTTGTTCAAATCATGGTCACCGGGGATAGGGTTGGGCCACAGTAGGGGGGTCAAGTTTTACATAGGAATATATAGAGAAAATCGCTAAACTTTCTTCTCAAAAACTATGACGCCAGGATAGCGCATTTTAAAATGGAAGCATCCTCAGGTAGTGTAGATTCTAGTTTGTTCAAACCATGGTCCCCGGGGATAGGGTTGGGCCACAGTAGGGGGATCAAGTTTTACATAGGAATATATAGAGAAAATCTGTAAACTTTCTTCTCAAAAACTATGACGCCAAGAAAGCTCAAATTAAAATGGAAGCATCCTGAGGTAGTGTAGATTCTAGTTTGTTCAAATCATGGTCCCCGGGGGTAGGGTTGGGCCACAGTAGGGGGATCAAGTTTTACATAAGAATATATTGTGAAAATCTTTAAACTTTCTCCTAAAAAACTATGACGACAGGAAAGCTCAAATTAAATTGGAATCATCCTCAGGTAGTGTAGATTCTAGATTGTTCAAATCATGGTCTCCGGGGGTAGGGTTGGGCCACAGTAGGGGGATCAAGTTTTACATAGGAATATATAGAGAAAATCTGTAAACTTTCTTCTCAAAAACTATGACGCCAAGAAAGCTCAAATTAAAATGGAAGCATCCTCAGGTAGTGTAGATTCTAGTTTGTTCAAATCATGGTCCCCGGAGGTAGGGTTGGGCCACAGTAGGGGGATCAAGTTTTACATAGGAATATATAGAGAAAATCTGTAACCTTTCTTCTCAAAAACTACGACGCCAGGAAAGCTCAAATTAAAATGGAAGCATCCCCAGGTGGTGTAGATTCTAATTTGTTCAAATCATGGTCCCCGGGGGTAGGGTTGGGCCACAGTAGGGGGATCAAGTTTTACATAGGAATATATAGAGAAAATCTTTAAACTTCCTTCCCAAAATCTATGACGCCAGTAAAGCTCAAATTAAAATGGAAGCATCCCCAGGTAGTGTAGATTCTAGTTTGTTCAAATCATGGTCCCCGGGGGTAGGGTTGGGCCACAGTAGGGGGATCAAGTTTTACATAGGAATATATAGAGAAAATCTGTAAACTTTCTTCTCAAAAACTATGACGCCAGGAAAGCTCAAATTAAAATGGAAGCATCCTCAGGTAGTGTAGATTCTAGTTTGTTCAAATCATGGTCCCCGGGGGTAGGGTTGGGCCACAGTAGGGGGATCAAGTTTTACATAGGAATATATAGAGAAAATCTCTAAACTTTCTTCTCAAAAACTATGACGCCAGGATAGCGCATTTTAAAATGGAAGCATCCTCAGGTAGTGTAGATTCTAGTTTGTTCAAACCATGGTCCCCGGGGATAGGGTTGGGCCACAGTAAGGGGATCAAGTTTTACATAGGAATATATAGAGAAAATCTGTAACCTTTCTTCTCAAAAACTATGACGCCAGGAAAGCTCAAATTAAAATGGAAGCATCCCCAGGTAGTGTAGATTCTAATTTGTTCAAATCATGGTCCCCGGGGGTAGGGTTGGGCCACAGTAGGGGGATCAAGTTTTACATAGGAATATATAGAGAAAATCTTTAAACTTCCTTCCCAAAATGTATGACGCCAGGAAAGCTCAAATTAAAATGGAATCATCCCCAGGTAGTGTAGATTCTAGTTTGTTCAAATCATGGTCCCCTAGGATAGGGTTGGGCCACAGTAGGGGGATGAAGTTTTACATAGGAATATATAGAGAAAATCTTTAAACTTTCTTCTCAAAAACTACGACGCCAGGAAAGCTCAAATTAAATTGGAATCATCCTGAGGTAGTGTAGATTCTAGTTTGTTAAAATCATGGTCCCCGGGGGTAGGGTTGGGCCACAGTAGGGGGATCAAGTTTTACATAGGAATATATAGAGAAAATCTTTAAACTTTCTTCTCAAAAACTATGACGCCAGTAAAGCTCAAATTAAAATGGAAGCAACCTCAGATAGTGTAGATTCTAGTTTGTTCAAATCATGGTCCAAGGGGATAGGGTTGGGCCACAGTAGAGGGATCAAGTTTTACATGGAAATATATAGAGAAAACTTTAAACTTTCTTCTCAAAAACAATGACGCCAGGAAAGCTCAAATTAAATTGGAAGCAACCTCAGGTAGTGTAGATTCTAGATTGTTCAAACCATGGTCCCCGGGGATAGGGTTGGGCCACAGTAGGGGGATCAAGTCTTACCATAGGAATATATTGTGAAAATCTCTAAACTTTCTTCTCAAAAACTATGACGCCAGGAAAGCTGAAATTAAAATGGAAGCATCCTCAGGTAGTGTAGATTCTAGCTTTTTCAAATCATGGTCCCCGGGGGTAGGGTTGGGTCAAGTTTTACATAGGAATATATAGAGAAAATCTGTAAACTTCCTTCCCAAAATCTATGACGCCAGTAAAGTTCAAATTAAAATGGAAGCATCCCCAGGTAGTGTAGATTCTAGTTTGTTCAAATCATGGTCTCCGGGGATAGGGTTGGGTCAAAGTAGGGGGATCAAGTTTTACATAGGAATATATAGAGAAAATCTGTAAACTTTCTTCTCAAAAACTATGACGCCAGGAAAGCTCAAATTAAAATGGAAGCATCCTCAGGTAGTGTAGATTCTAGTTTGTTCAAATCATGGTCCCCAGGGGTAGGGTTGGGCTACAGTAGGGGGATCAAGTTTTACATGGTAATACATAGAGAAAACTTTAAACTTTCTTCTCAAAAACTATGACGCCAGGGAAGCTCAAATTAAAATGGAAGCAACCTCAGGTAGTGTAGATTCTAGTTTGTTCAAATCATGGTCCCCGGAGATAGGGTTGGGCCACAGTAGGGGGGTCAAGTTTTACATTGGAATATATAGAGAAAATCGCTAAACTTTCTTCTCAAAAACTATGACGCCAGGATAGCGCATTTTAAAATGGAAGCATCCTCAGGTAGTGTAGATTCTAGTTTGTTCAAACCATGGTCCCCGGGGATAGGGTTGGGCCACAGTAGGGGGATCAAGTTTTACATAGGAATATATAGAGAAAATCTGTAAACTTTCTTCTCAAAAACTATGACGCCAAGAAAGCTCAAATTAAATTGCAATCATCCTGAGGTAGTGTAGATTCTAGTTTGTTCAAATCATGGTCCCCGGGGGTAGGGTTGGGCCACAGTAGGGGGATCAAGTTTTACATAAGAATATATTGTGAAAATCTTTAAACTTTCTCCTAAAAAACTATGACGACAGGAAAGCGCATTTTAAAATGGAAGCATCCTCAGGTAGTGTAGATTCTAGATTGTTCAAATCATGGTCTCCGGGGGTAGGAATGGGCCACAGTAGGGGGATCAAGTTTTACATAGGAATATATAGAGAATATCTGTAAACTTTCTTCTCAAAAACTATGACGCCAAGAAAGCTCAAATTAAAATGGAAGCATCCTCAGGTAGTGTAGATTCTAGTTTGTTCCAATCATGGTCCCCGGAGGTAGGGTTGGGCCACAGTAGGGGGATCAAGTTTTACATAGGAATATATAGAGAAAATCTGTAACCTTTCTTCTCAAAAACTATGACGCCAGGAAAGCTCAAATTAAAATGGAAGCATCCCCAGGTGGTGTAGATTCTAATTTGTTCAAATCATGGTCCCCGGGGGTAGGGTTGGGCCACAGTAGGGGGATCAAGTTTTACATAGGAATAAATAGAGAAAATCTTTAAACTTCCTTCCCAAAATCTATGACGCCAGTAAAGTTCAAATTAAAATGGAAGCATCCCCAGGTAGTGTAGATTCTAGTTTGTTCAAATCATGGTCCCCGGGGATAGGGTTGGGCCACAGTAGGGGGATCAAGTTTAACATGGTAATATATAGAGAAAACTTTAAACTTTCTTCTCAAAAACAATGACGCCAGGAAAGCTCAAATTAAATTGGAAGCAACCTCAGGTAGTGTAGATTCTAGTTTGTTCAAACCATGGTCCCCGGGGATAGGGTTGGGCCACAGTAGGGGGATCAAGTCTTACCATAGGAATATATTGTGAAAATCACTAAACTTTCTTCTCAAAAAATATGACGCCAGGAAAGCTGAAATTAAAATGGAAGCATCCTCAGGTAGTGTAGATTCTAGATTGTTCAAACCATGGTCCCCGGGGATAGGGTTCGGCCACAGTAGGGGGATCAAGTCTTACCATAGGAATATATTGTGAAAAACACTAAACTTTCTTCTCAAAAACTATGACGCCAGGAAAGCTGAAATTAAAATGGAAGCAACCTCAGAGAGTGTAGATTCTAGTTTGTTCAAATCATGGTCCCCGGGGGTACGATTGGACCACAGTAGGGGGATCAAGTTTTACATAGGACTATATAGAGAAAATCTTTAAGCTTTCATCTCAAAAACTATGACGCCAGGAAAGCTCAAATTAAAATGGAAGCATCCTCAGGTAGTGTAGATTCTAGCTTTTTCAAATCATGGTCCGCGGGGGTAGGGTTGGGCTACAGTAGGGGGATCAAGTTTTACATAGGAATATATAGAGACAATCTCTAAACTTTCTTCTCAAAAACTATGACGCCAGGAAAGCTCAAATCAAATTGGAATCATCCCCAGGTAGTGTAGATTTTAGCTTGTTCAAATCATGGTCCCTGGGGGTTGGGTTGGGCCACAGTAGGGGGATCAAGTTTTACATAGGAATATATAGAGAAAATCTGTAAACTTTCTTCTCAAAAACTATGACGCCAGGAAAGCTCAAATTAAAATGGAAGCATCCTCAGGTAGTGTAGATTCTAGTTTGTTCAAATCATGGTCCCCAGGGGTAGGGTTGGGCCACAGTAGGGGGATCAAGTTTAACATGGTAATACGTAGAGAAAACTTTAAACTTTCTTCTCAAAAACTATGACGCCAGGAAAGCTCAAATTAAAATGGAAGCAACCTCAGGTAGTGTAGATTCTAGTTTGTTCAAATCATGGTCACCGGGGATAGGGTTGGGCCACAGTAGGGGGGTCAAGTTTTACATAGGAATATATAGAGAAAATCGCTAAACTTTCTTCTCAAAAACTATGACGCCAGGATAGCGCATTTTAAAATGGAAGCATCCTCAGGTAGTGTAGATTCTAGTTTGTTCAAACCATGGTCCCCGGGGATAGGGTTGGGCCACAGTAGGGGGATCAAGTTTTACATAGGAATATATAGAGAAAATCTGTAAACTTTCTTCTCAAAAACTATGACGCCAAGAAAGCTCAAATTAAAATGGAAGCATCCTGAGGTAGTGTAGATTCTAGTTTGTTCAAATCATGGTCCCCGGGGGTAGGGTTGGGCCACAGTAGGGGGATCAAGTTTTACATAAGAATATATTGTGAAAATCTTTAAACTTTCTCCTAAAAAACTATGACGACAGGAAAGCTCAAATTAAATTGGAATCATCCTCAGGTAGTGTAGATTCTAGATTGTTCAAATCATGGTCTCCGGGGGTAGGGTTGGGCCACAGTAGGGGGATCAAGTTTTACATAGGAATATATAGAGAAAATCTGTAAACTTTCTTCTCAAAAACTATGACGCCAAGAAAGCTCAAATTAAAATGGAAGCATCCTCAGGTAGTGTAGATTCTAGTTTGTTCAAATCATGGTCCCCGGAGGTAGGGTTGGGCCACAGTAGGGGGATCAAGTTTTACATAGGAATATATAGAGAAAATCTGTAACCTTTCTTCTCAAAAACTACGACGCCAGGAAAGCTCAAATTAAAATGGAAGCATCCCCAGGTGGTGTAGATTCTAATTTGTTCAAATCATGGTCCCCGGGGGTAGGGTTGGGCCACAGTAGGGGGATCAAGTTTTACATAGGAATATATAGAGAAAATCTTTAAACTTCCTTCCCAAAATCTATGACGCCAGTAAAGCTCAAATTAAAATGGAAGCATCCCCAGGTAGTGTAGATTCTAGTTTGTTCAAATCATGGTCCCCGGGGGTAGGGTTGGGCCACAGTAGGGGGATCAAGTTTTACATAGGAATATATAGAGAAAATCTGTAAACTTTCTTCTCAAAAACTATGACGCCAGGAAAGCTCAAATTAAAATGGAAGCATCCTCAGGTAGTGTAGATTCTAGTTTGTTCAAATCATGGTCCCCGGGGGTAGGGTTGGGCCACAGTAGGGGGATCAAGTTTTACATAGGAATATATAGAGAAAATCTCTAAACTTTCTTCTCAAAAACTATGACGCCAGGATAGCGCATTTTAAAATGGAAGCATCCTCAGGTAGTGTAGATTCTAGTTTGTTCAAACCATGGTCCCGGGGGATAGGGTTGGGCCACAGTAGGGGGATCAAGTTTTACATAGGAATATATAGAGAAAATCTGTAACCTTTCTTCTCAAAAACTATGACGCCAGGAAAGCTCAAATTAAAATGGAAGCATCCCCAGGTAGTGTAGATTCTAATTTGTTCAAATCATGGTCCCCGGGGGTAGGGTTGGGCCACAGTAGGGGGATCAAGTTTTACATAGGAATATATAGAGAAAATCTTTAAACTTCCTTCCCAAAATGTATGACGCCAGGAAAGCTCAAATTAAAATGGAATCATCCCCAGGTAGTGTAGATTCTAGTTTGTTCAAATCATGGTCCCCTAGGATAGGGTTGGGCCACAGTAGGGGGATGAAGTTTTACATAGGAATATATAGAGAAAATCTTTAAACTTTCTTCTCAAAAACTACGACGCCAGGAAAGCTCAAATTAAATTGGAATCATCCTGAGGTAGTGTAGATTCTAGTTTGTTCAAATCATGGTCCCCGGGGGTAGGGTTGGGCCACAGTAGGGGGATCAAGTTTTACATAGGAATATATAGAGAAAATCTCTAAACTTTCTTCTCAAAAACTATGACGCCAGGATAGCGCATTTTAAAATGGAAGCATCCCCAGGTAGTGTAGATTCTAGTTTGTTCAAATCATGGTCCCTGGGGATAGGGTTGGGCCACAGTAGGGGGATCAAGTTTTACATGGTAATATATAGAGAAAACTTTAAACTTTCTTCTCAAAAACAATGACGCCAGGAAAGCTCAAATTAAATTGGAAGCAACCTCAGGTAGTGTAGATTCTAGTTTGTTCAAACCATGGTCCCCGGGGGTACGATTGGACCACAGTAGGGGGATCAAGTCTTACCATAGGAATATATTGTGAAAATCACTAAACTTTCTTCTCAAAAAATATGACGCCAGGAAAGCTGAAATTAAAATGGAAGCATCCTCAGGTAGTGTAGATTCTAGATTGTTCAAACCATGGTCCCCGGGGATAGGGTTGGGCCACAGTAGGGGGATCAAGTTTTACATGGTAATATATAGAGAAAATCACTAAACTTTCTTCTCAAAAACTATGACGCCAGGAAAGCTCAAATTAAAATGGAAGCAACCTCAGATAGTGTAGATTCTAGTTTGTTCAAATCATGGTCCCCGGGGGTACGATTGGACCACAGTAGGGGGATCAAGTTTGACATAGGACTATATAGAGAAAATCTTTAAGCTTTCATCTCAAAAACTATGACGCCAGGAAAGCTCAAATTAAAATGGAAGCATCCTCAGGTAGTGTAGATTCTAATCATGGTCCCCGGGGGTAGGGTTGGGCCACAGTAGGGGGATCAAGTTTTACATATGAATATATAGAGAAAATCGCTAAACTTTCTTCTCAAAAACTTTGACGCCAGGAAAGCTCAAATTAAAATGGAAGCATCCTCAGGTAGTGTAGATTCTAGCTTTTTCAAATCATGGTCCCCGGGGGTAGGGTTGGGCCACAGTAGGGGGATCAAGTTTTACATAGGAATATATAGAGAAAATCACTAAACTTTCTTCTCAAAAACTATGACGCCAGGAAAGCTCAAATTAAAATGGAAGCATCCTCAGGTAGTGTAGATTCTAGTTTGTTCAAATCATGGTCCCCGGGGATACGGTTGGGCCACAGTAGGGGGATCAAGTTTTACATGGTAATACGTAGAGAAAACTTTAAACTTTCTTCTCAAAAACTATGACGCCAGGAAAGCTCAAATTAAAATGGAAGCAACCTCAGGTAGTGTAGATTCTAGTTTGTTCAAATCATGGTCACCGGGGATAGGGTTGGGCCACAGTAGGGGGGTCAAGTTTTACATAGGAATATATAGAGAAAATCGCTAAACTTTCTTCTCAAAAACTATGACGCCAGGATAGCGCATTTTAAAATGGAAGCATCCTCAGGTAGTGTAGATTCTAGTTTGTTCAAACCATGGTCCCCGGGGATAGGGTTGGGCCACAGTAGGGGGATCAAGTTTTACATAGGAATATATAGAGAAAATCTGTAAACTTTCTTCTCAAAAACTATGACGCCAAGAAAGCTCAAATTAAAATGGAAGCATCCTGAGGTAGTGTAGATTCTAGTTTGTTCAAATCATGGTCCCCGGGGGTAGGGTTGGGCCACAGTAGGGGGATCAAGTTTTACATAAGAATATATTGTGAAAATCTTTAAACTTTCTCCTAAAAAACTATGACGACAGGAAAGCTCAAATTAAATTGGAATCATCCTCAGGTAGTGTAGATTCTAGATTGTTCAAATCATGGTCTCCGGGGGTAGGGTTGGGCCACAGTAGGGGGATCAAGTTTTACATAGGAATATATAGAGAAAATCTGTAAACTTTCTTCTCAAAAACTATGACGCCAAGAAAGCTCAAATTAAAATGGAAGCATCCTCAGGTAGTGTAGATTCTAGTTTGTTCAAATCATGGTCCCCGGAGGTAGGGTTGGGCCACAGTAGGGGGATCAAGTTTTACATAGGAATATATAGAGAAAATCTGTAACCTTTCTTCTCAAAAACTACGACGCCAGGAAAGCTCAAATTAAAATGGAAGCATCCCCAGGTGGTGTAGATTCTAATTTGTTCAAATCATGGTCCCCGGGGGTAGGGTTGGGCCACAGTAGGGGGATCAAGTTTTACATAGGAATATATAGAGAAAATCTTTAAACTTCCTTCCCAAAATCTATGACGCCAGTAAAGCTCAAATTAAAATGGAAGCATCCCCAGGTAGTGTAGATTCTAGTTTGTTCAAATCATGGTCCCCGGGGGTAGGGTTGGGCCACAGTAGGGGGATCAAGTTTTACATAAGAATATATAGAGAAAATCTGTAAACTTTCTTCTCAAAAACTATGACGCCAGGAAAGCTCAAATTAAAATGGAAGCATCCTCAGGTAGTGTAGATTCTAGTTTGTTCAAATCATGGTCCCCGGGGGTAGGGTTGGGCCACAGTAGGGGGATCAAGTTTTACATAGGAATATATAGAGAAAATCTCTAAACTTTCTTCTCAAAAACTATGACGCCAGGATAGCGCATTTTAAAATGGAAGCATCCTCAGGTAGTGTAGATTCTAGTTTGTTCAAACCATGGTCCCGGGGGATAGGGTTGGGCCACAGTAGGGGGATCAAGTTTTACATAGGAATATATAGAGAAAATCTGTAACCTTTCTTCTCAAAAACTACGACGCCAGGAAAGCTCAAATTAAAATGGAAGCATCCCCAGGTAGTGTAGATTCTAATTTGTTCAAATCATGGTCCCCGGGGGTAGGGTTGGGCCACAGTAGGGGGATCAAGTTTTACATAGGAATATATAGAGAAAATCTTTAAACTTCCTTCCCAAAATGTATGACGCCAGGAAAGCTCAAATTAAAATGGAATCATCCCCAGGTAGTGTAGATTCTAGTTTGTTCAAATCATGGTCCCCTAGGATAGGGTTGGGCCACAGTAGGGGGATGAAGTTTTACATAGGAATATATAGAGAAAATCTTTAAACTTTCTTCTCAAAAACTACGACGCCAGGAAAGCTCAAATTAAATTGGAATCATCCTGAGGTAGTGTAGATTCTAGTTTGTTCAAATCATGGTCCCCGGGGGTAGGGTTGGGCCACAGTAGGGGGATCAAGTTTTACATAGGAATATATAGAGAAAATCTCTAAACTTTCTTCTCAAAAACTATGACGCCAGGATAGCGCATTTTAAAATGGAAGCATCCCCAGGTAGTGTAGATTCTAGTTTGTTCAAATCATGGTCCCCGGGGATAGGGTTGGGCCACAGTAGGGGGATCAAGTTTTACATGGTAATATATAGAGAAAACTTTAAACTTTCTTCTCAAAAACAATGACGCCAGGAAAGCTCAAATTAAATTGGAAGCAACCTCAGGTAGTGTAGATTCTAGTTTGTTCAAACCATGGTCCCCAGGGGTACGATTGGACCACAGTAGGGGGATCAAGTCTTACCATAGGAATATATTGTGAAAATCACTAAACTTTCTTCTCAAAAAATATGACGCCAGGAAAGCTGAAATTAAAATGGAAGCATCCTCAGGTAGTGTAGATTCTAGATTGTTCAAACCATGGTCCCCGGGGATAGGGTTGGGCCACAGTAGGGGGATCAAGTTTTACATGGTAATATATAGAGAAAATCACTAAACTTTCTTCTCAAAAACTATGACGCCAGGAAAGCTCAAATTAAAATGGAAGCAACCTCAGATAGTGTAGATTCTAGTTTGTTCAAATCATGGTCCCCGGGGGTACGATTGGACCACAGTAGGGGGATCAAGTTTGACATAGGACTATATAGAGAAAATCTTTAAGCTTTCATCTCAAAAACTATGACGCCAGGAAAGCTCAAATTAAAATGGAAGCATCCTCAGGTAGTGTAGATTCTAATCATGGTCCCCGGGGGTAGGGTTGGGCCACAGTAGGGGGATCAAGTTTTACATATGAATATATAGAGAAAATCGCTAAACTTTCTTCTCAAAAACTTTGACGCCAGGAAAGCTCAAATTAAAATGGAAGCATCCTCAGGTAGTGTAGATTCTAGCTTTTTCAAATCATGGTCCCCGGGGGTAGGGTTGGGCCACAGTAGGGGGATCAAGTTTTACATAGGAATATATAGAGAAAATCACTAAACTTTCTTCTCAAAAACTATGACGCCAGGAAAGCTCAAATTAAAATGGAAGCATCCTCAGGTAGTGTAGATTCTAGTTTGTTCAAATCATGGTCCCCGGGGATACGGTTGGGCCACAGTAGGGGGATCAAGTTTTACATGGTAATACATAGAGAAAACTTTAAACTTACTTCTCAAAAACTATGACGCCAGGAAAGCTCAAATTAAAATGGAAGCAACCTCAGCTAGTGTAGATTCTAGTTTGTTCAAATCATGGTCCCCGGGGATACGGTTGGGCCACAGTAGGGGGGTCAAGTTCTACATAGGAATATATAGAGAAAATCGCTAAACTTTCTTCTCAAAAACATGGACGCCAGGAAAGCTCAAATTAAAATGGAATCATCCTCAGGTAGTGTAGATTCTAATTTGTTCAAATCATGGTCCCCGGGGATACGGTTGGGCCACAGTAGGGGGGTCAAGTTTTACATAGGAATATATAGAGAAAATCGCTAAACTTTCTTCTCAAAAACTATGACGCCAGGATAGCGCATTTTAAAATGGAAGCATCCTCAGGTAGTGTAGATTCTAGTTTGTTCAAACCATGGTCCCCAGGGATAGGGTTGGGCCACAGTAGGGGGATCAAGTTTTACATAAGAATATATAGAGAAAATCTTTAAACTTCCTTCCCAAAATCTATGACGCCAGTAAAGCTCAAATTAAAATGGAATCATCCCCAGGTAGTGTAGATTCTAGTTTGTTCAAATCATGGTCCCCGGGGGTAGGGTTGGGTCATAGTAGGGGGATCAAGTTTTACATAGGAATATATAGAGAAAATCTTTAAACTTTATTCTCAAAAACTATGACGCCAGGAAAGCTCAAATTAAATTGGAATCATCCTGAGGTAGTGTAGATTCTAGTTTGTTAAAATCATGGTCCCCGGGGGTAGGGTTGGGCCACAGTAGGGGGATCAAGTTTTACATAGGAATATATAGAGAAAATCTTTAAACTTTCTTCTCAAAAACTATGACGCCAGGAAAGCTCAAATTAAAATGGAAGCAACCTCAGGTAGTGTAGATTCTAGTTTGTTCAAATCATGGTCCCCGGGGATAGGGTTGGGCCACAGTAGGGGGATCAAGTTTTACATGGTAATATATAGAGAAAACTTTAAACTTTCTTCTCAAAAACAATGACGCCAGGAAAGCTCAAATTAAATTGGAAGCAACCTCAGGTAGTGTAGATTCTAGTTTGTTCAAACCATGGTCCCCGGGGATAGGGTTGGGCCACAGTAGGGGGATCAAGTCTTACCATAGGAATATATTGTGAAAATCACTAACCTTTCTTCTTAAAAAATATGACGCCAGGAAAGCTGAAATTAAAATGGAAGCATCCTCAGGTAGTGTAGATTCTAGATTGTTCAAACCATGGTCCCCGGGGATAGGGTTGGGGCACAGTAGGGGGATCAAGTTTTACATAGGAATATATAGAGAAAATCACTAAACTTTCTTCTCAAAAACTATGACGCCAGTAAAGCTCAAATTAAAATGAAAGCATCCCCAGGTAGTGTAGATTCTAATTTGTTCAAATCATGGTCCCCGGGGGTAGGGTTGGGCCACAGTAGGGGGATCAAGTTTTACATAGGAATATATAAAGAAAATCTTTAAACTTTCTTCTCAAAAACTATGACGCCAGGAAAGCTCAAATTAAAATGGAAGCAACCTCAGATAGTGTAGATTCTAGTTTGTTCAAATCATGGTTCCCGGGGGTACGATTGGACCACAGTAGGGGGATCAAGTTTTACATAGGACTATATAGAGAAAATCTTTAAGCTTTCATCTCAAAAACTATGACGCCAGGAAAGCTCAAATTAAAATGGAAGCATCCTCAGGTAGTGTAGATTCTAGCTTTTTCAAATCATGGTCCCCGGGGGTAGGGTTGGGCCACAGTAGGGGGATCAAGTTTTACATATGAATATATAGAGAAAATCGCTAAACTTTCTTCTCAAAAACTTTGACGCCAGGAAAGCTCAAATTAAAATGGAAGCATCCTCAGGTAGTGTAGATTCTAGCTTTTTCAAATCATGGTCCCCGGGGGTAGGGTTGGGCCACAGTAGGGGGATCAAGTTTTACATAGGAATATATAGAGAAAATCACTAAACTTTCTTCTCAAAAACTATGACGCCAGGAAAGCTCAAATTAAAATGGAAGCATCCTCAGGTAGTGTAGATTCTAGTTTGTTCAAATCATGGTCCCCGGGGATACGGTTGGGCCACAGTAGGGGGATCAAGTTTTACATGGTAATACATAGAGAAAACTTTAAACTTACTTCTCAAAAACTATGACGCCAGGAAAGCTCAAATTAAAATGGAAGCAACCTCAGCTAGTGTAGATTCTAGTTTGTTCAAATCATGGTCCCCGGGGATACGGTTGGGCCACAGTAGGGGGGTCAAGTTCTACATAGGAATATATAGAGAAAATCGCTAAACTTTCTTCTCAAAAACATGGACGCCAGGAAAGCTCAAATTAAAATGGAATCATCCTCAGGTAGTGTAGATTCTAATTTGTTCAAATCATGGTCCCCGGGGATACGGTTGGGCCACAGTAGGGGGGTCAAGTTTTACATAGGAATATATAGAGAAAATCGCTAAACTTTCTTCTCAAAAACTATGACGCCAGGATAGCGCATTTTAAAATGGAAGCATCCTCAGGTAGTGTAGATTCTAGTTTGTTCAAACCATGGTCCCCAGGGATAGGGTTGGGCCACAGTAGGGGGATCAAGTTTTACATAAGAATATATAGAGAAAATCTTTAAACTTCCTTCCCAAAATCTATGACGCCAGTAAAGCTCAAATTAAAATGGAATCATCCCCAGGTAGTGTAGATTCTAGTTTGTTCAAATCATGGTCCCCGGGGGTAGGGTTGGGTCATAGTAGGGGGATCAAGTTTTACATAGGAATATATAGAGAAAATCTTTAAACTTTATTCTCAAAAACTATGACGCCAGGAAAGCTCAAATTAAATTGGAATCATCCTGAGGTAGTGTAGATTCTAGTTTGTTAAAATCATGGTCCCCGGGGGTAGGGTTGGGCCACAGTAGGGGGATCAAGTTTTACATAGGAATATATAGAGAAAATCTTTAAACTTTCTTCTCAAAAACTATGACGCCAGGAAAGCTCAAATTAAAATGGAAGCAACCTCAGGTAGTGTAGATTCTAGTTTGTTCAAATCATGGTCCCCGGGGATAGGGTTGGGCCACAGTAGGGGGATCAAGTTTTACATGGTAATATATAGAGAAAACTTTAAACTTTCTTCTCAAAAACAATGACGCCAGGAAAGCTCAAATTAAATTGGAAGCAACCTCAGGTAGTGTAGATTCTAGTTTGTTCAAACCATGGTCCCCGGGGATAGGGTTGGGCCACAGTAGGGGGATCAAGTCTTACCATAGGAATATATTGTGAAAATCACTAACCTTTCTTCTTAAAAAATATGACGCCAGGAAAGCTGAAATTAAAATGGAAGCATCCTCAGGTAGTGTAGATTCTAGATTGTTCAAACCATGGTCCCCGGGGATAGGGTTGGGGCACAGTAGGGGGATCAAGTTTTACATAGGAATATATAGAGAAAATCACTAAACTTTCTTCTCAAAAACTATGACGCCAGTAAAGCTCAAATTAAAATGAAAGCATCCCCAGGTAGTGTAGATTCTAATTTGTTCAAATCATGGTCCCCGGGGGTAGGGTTGGGCCACAGTAGGGGGATCAAGTTTTACATAGGAATATATAAAGAAAATCTTTAAACTTTCTTCTCAAAAACTATGACGCCAGGAAAGCTCAAATTAAAATGGAAGCAACCTCAGATAGTGTAGATTCTAGTTTGTTCAAATCATGGTTCCCGGGGGTACGATTGGACCACAGTAGGGGGATCAAGTTTTACATAGGACTATATAGAGAAAATCTTTAAGCTTTCATCTCAAAAACTATGACGCCAGGAAAGCTCAAATTAAAATGGAAGCATCCTCAGGTAGTGTAGATTCTAGCTTTTTCAAATCATGGTCCCCGGGGGTAGGGTTGGGCCACAGTAGGGGGATCAAGTTTTACATAGGAATATATAGAGAAAATCTGTAAACTTTCTTCTCAAAAACTATGACGCCAGGAAAGCTCAAATTAAAATGGAATCATCCTGAGGTAGTGTAGATTCTAGTTTGTTCAAATCATGGTCACCGGGGATAGGGTTGGGCCACAGTAGGGGGGTCAAGTTTTACATAGGAATATATAGAGAAAATCGCTAAACTTTCTTCTCAAAAACTATGACGCCAGGATAGCGCATTTTAAAATGGAAGCATCCTCAGGTAGTGTAGATTCTAGTTTGTTCAAACCATGGTCCCCAGGGATAGGGTTGGGCCACAGTAGGGGGATCAAGTTATACATAAGAATATATAGAGAAAATCTTTAAACTTCCTTCCCAAAATCTATGACGCCAGTAAAGCTCAAATTAAAATGGAATCATCCCCAGGTAGTGTAGATTCTAGTTTGTTCAAATCATGGTCCCCGGGGGTAGGGTTGGGCCACAGTAGGGGGATCAAGTTTTACATAGGAATATATAGAGAAAATCTTTAAACTTTCTTCTCAAAAACTATGACGCCAGGAAAGCTCAAATTAAATTGGAATCATCCTGAGGTAGTGTAGATTCTAGTTTGTTAAAATCATGGTCCCCGGGGGTAGGGTTGGGCCACAGTAGGGGGATCAAGTTTTACATAGGAATATATAGAGAAAATCTTTAAACTTTCTTCTCAAAAACTATGACGCCAGGAAAGCTCAAATTAAAATGGAAGCAACCTAAGGTAGTGTAGATTCTAGCTTGTTCAAATCATGGTCCCCGGGGATAGGGTTGGGCCACAGTAGGGGGATCAAGTTTTACATGGTAATATATAGAGAAAACTTTAAACTTTCTTCTCAAAAACAATGACGCCAGGAAAGCTCAAATTAAATTGGAAGCAACCTCAGGTAGTGTAGATTCTAGTTTGTTCAAACCATGGTCCCCAGGGATAGGGTTGGGCCACAGTAGGGGGATCAAGTCTTACCATAGGAATATATTGTGAAAATCACTAACCTTTCTTCTTAAAAAATATGACGCCAGGAAAGCTGAAATTAAAATGGAAGCATCCTCAGGTAGTGTAGATTCTAGATTGTTCAAACCATGGTCCCCGGGGATAGGGTTGGGCCACAGTAGGGGGATCAAGTTTTACATAGGAATATATAGAGAAAATCACTAAACTTTCTTCTCAAAAACTATGACGCCAGTAAAGCTCAAATTAAAATGAAAGCATCCCCAGGTAGTGTAGATTCTAATTTGTTCAAATCATGGTCCCCGGGGGTAGGGTTGGGCCACAGTAGGGGGATCAAGTTTTACATAGGAATATATAAAGAAAATCTTTAAACTTTCTTCTCAAAAACTATGACGCCAGGAAAGCTCAAATTAAAATGGAAGCAACCTCAGATAGTGTAGATTCTAGTTTGTTCAAATCATGGTTCCCGGGGGTACGATTGGACCACAGTAGGGGGATCAAGTTTTACATAGGACTATATAGAGAAAATCTTTAAGCTTTCATTTCAAAAACTATGACGCCAGGAAAGCTCAAATTAAAATGGAAGCATCCTCAGGTAGTGTAGATTCTAGCTTTTTCAAATCATGGTCCCCGGGGGTAGGGTTGGGCCACAGTAGGGGGATCAAGTTTTACATAGGAATATATAGAGAAAATCTGTAAACTTTCTTCTCAAAAACTATGACGCCAGGAAAGCTCAAATTAAAATGGAATCATCCTGAGGTAGTGTAGATTCTAGTTTGTTCAAATCATGGTCACCGGGGATAGGGTTGGGCCACAGTAGGGGGGTCAAGTTTTACATAGGAATATATAGAGAAAATCGCTAAACTTTCTTCTCAAAAACTATGACGCCAGGATAGCGCATTTTAAAATGGAAGCATCCTCAGGTAGTGTAGATTCTAGTTTGTTCAAACCATGGTCCCCAGGGATAGGGTTGGGCCACAGTAGGGGGATCAAGTTATACATAAGAATATATAGAGAAAATCTTTAAACTTCCTTCCCAAAATCTATGACGCCAGTAAAGCTCAAATTAAAATGGAATCATCCCCAGGTAGTGTAGATTCTAGTTTGTTCAAATCATGGTCCCCGGGGGTAGGGTTGGGCCACAGTAGGGGGATCAAGTTTTACATAGGAATATATAGAGAAAATCTTTAAACTTTCTTCTCAAAAACTATGACGCCAGGAAAGCTCAAATTAAATTGGAATCATCCTGAGGTAGTGTAGATTCTAGTTTGTTAAAATCATGGTCCCCGGGGGTAGGGTTGGGCCACAGTAGGGGGATCAAGTTTTACATAGGAATATATAGAGAAAATCTTTAAACTTTCTTCTCAAAAACTATGACGCCAGGAAAGCTCAAATTAAAATGGAAGCAACCTAAGGTAGTGTAGATTCTAGCTTGTTCAAATCATGGTCCCCGGGGATAGGGTTGGGCCACAGTAGGGGGATCAAGTTTTACATGGTAATATATAGAGAAAACTTTAAACTTTCTTCTCAAAAACAATGACGCCAGGAAAGCTCAAATTAAATTGGAAGCAACCTCAGGTAGTGTAGATTCTAGTTTGTTCAAACCATGGTCCCCAGGGATAGGGTTGGGCCACAGTAGGGGGATCAAGTCTTACCATAGGAATATATTGTGAAAATCACTAAACTTTCTTCTCAAAAAATATGACGCCAGGAAAGCTGAAATTAAAATGGAAGCATCCTCAGGTAGTGTAGATTCTAGATTGTTCAAACCATGGTCCCCGGGGATAGGGTTGGGCCACAGTAGGGGGATCAAGTTTTACATAGGAATATATAGAGAAAATCACTAAACTTTCTTCTCAAAAACTATGACGCCAGTAAAGCTCAAATTAAAATGAAAGCATCCCCAGGTAGTGTAGATTCTAATTTGTTCAAATCATGGTCCCCGGGGGTAGGGTTGGGCCACAGTAGGGGGATCAAGTTTTACATAGGAATATATAAAGAAAATCTTTAAACTTTCTTCTCAAAAACTATGACGCCAGGAAAGCTCAAATTAAAATGGAAGCAACCTCAGATAGTGTAGATTCTAGTTTGTTCAAATCATGGTTCCCGGGGGTACGATTGGACCACAGTAGGGGGATCAAGTTTTACATAGGACTATATAGAGAAAATCTTTAAGCTTTCATCTCAAAAACTATGACGCCAGGAAAGCTCAAATTAAAATGGAAGCATCCTCAGGTAGTGTAGATTCTAGCTTTTTCAAATCATGGTCCCCGGGGGTAGGGTTGGGCCACAGTAGGGGGATCAAGTTTTACATAGGAATATATAGAGAAAATCTGTAAACTTTCTTCTCAAAAACTATGACGCCAGGAAAGCTCAAATTAAAATGGAATCATCCTGAGGTAGTGTAGATTCTAGTTTGTTCAAATCATGGTCACCGGGGATAGGGTTGGGCCACAGTAGGGGGGTCAAGTTTTACATAGGAATATATAGAGAAAATCGCTAAACTTTCTTCTCAAAAACTATGACGCCAGGATAGCGCATTTTAAAATGGAAGCATCCTCAGGTAGTGTAGATTCTAGTTTGTTCAAACCATGGTCCCCAGGGATAGGGTTGGGCCACAGTAGGGGGATCAAGTTATACATAAGAATATATAGAGAAAATCTTTAAACTTCCTTCCCAAAATCTATGACGCCAGTAAAGCTCAAATTAAAATGGAATCATCCCCAGGTAGTGTAGATTCTAGTTTGTTCAAATCATGGTCCCCGGGGGTAGGGTTGGGCCACAGTAGGGGGATCAAGTTTTACATAGGAATATATAGAGAAAATCTTTAAACTTTCTTCTCAAAAACTATGACGCCAGGAAAGCTCAAATTAAATTGGAATCATCCTGAGGTAGTGTAGATTCTAGTTTGTTAAAATCATGGTCCCCGGGGGTAGGGTTGGGCCACAGTAGGGGGATCAAGTTTTACATAGGAATATATAGAGAAAATCTTTAAACTTTCTTCTCAAAAACTATGACGCCAGGAAAGCTCAAATTAAAATGGAAGCAACCTAAGGTAGTGTAGATTCTAGCTTGTTCAAATCATGGTCCCCGGGGATAGGGTTGGGCCACAGTAGGGGGATCAAGTTTTACATGGTAATATATAGAGAAAACTTTAAACTTTCTTCTCAAAAACAATGACGCCAGGAAAGCTCAAATTAAATTGGAAGCAACCTCAGGTAGTGTAGATTCTAGTTTGTTCAAACCATGGTCCCCAGGGATAGGGTTGGGCCACAGTAGGGGGATCAAGTCTTACCATAGGAATATATTGTGAAAATCACTAACCTTTCTTCTTAAAAAATATGACGCCAGGAAAGCTGAAATTAAAATGGAAGCATCCTCAGGTAGTGTAGATTCTAGATTGTTCAAACCATGGTCCCCGGGGATAGGGTTGGGCCACAGTAGGGGGATCAAGTTTTACATAGGAATATATAGAGAAAATCACTAAACTTTCTTCTCAAAAACTATGACGCCAGTAAAGCTCAAATTAAAATGAAAGCATCCCCAGGTAGTGTAGATTCTAATTTGTTCAAATCATGGTCCCCGGGGGTAGGGTTGGGCCACAGTAGGGGGATCAAGTTTTACATAGGAATATATAAAGAAAATCTTTAAACTTTCTTCTCAAAAACTATGACGCCAGGAAAGCTCAAATTAAAATGGAAGCAACCTCAGATAGTGTAGATTCTAGTTTGTTCAAATCATGGTTCCCGGGGGTACGATTGGACCACAGTAGGGGGATCAAGTTTTACATAGGACTATATAGAGAAAATCTTTAAGCTTTCATCTCAAAAACTATGACGCCAGGAAAGCTCAAATTAAAATGGAAGCATCCTCAGGTAGTGTAGATTCTAGCTTTTTCAAATCATGGTCCCCGGGGGTAGGGTTGGGCCACAGTAGGGGGATCAAGTTTTACATAGGAATATATAGAGAAAATCTGTAAACTTTCTTCTCAAAAACTATGACGCCAGGAAAGCTCAAATTAAAATGGAATCATCCTGAGGTAGTGTAGATTCTAGTTTGTTCAAATCATGGTCACCGGGGATAGGGTTGGGCCACAGTAGGGGGGTCAAGTTTTACATAGGAATATATAGAGAAAATCGCTAAACTTTCTTCTCAAAAACTATGACGCCAGGATAGCGCATTTTAAAATGGAAGCATCCTCAGGTAGTGTAGATTCTAGTTTGTTCAAACCATGGTCCCCAGGGATAGGGTTGGGCCACAGTAGGGGGATCAAGTTATACATAAGAATATATAGAGAAAATCTTTAAACTTCCTTCCCAAAATCTATGACGCCAGTAAAGCTCAAATTAAAATGGAATCATCCCCAGGTAGTGTAGATTCTAGTTTGTTCAAATCATGGTCCCCGGGGGTAGGGTTGGGCCACAGTAGGGGGATCAAGTTTTACATAGGAATATATAGAGAAAATCTTTAAACTTTCTTCTCAAAAACTATGACGCCAGGAAAGCTCAAATTAAATTGGAATCATCCTGAGGTAGTGTAGATTCTAGTTTGTTAAAATCATGGTCCCCGGGGGTAGGGTTGGGCCACAGTAGGGGGATCAAGTTTTACATAGGAATATATAGAGAAAACTTTAAACTTTCTTCTCAAAAACAATGACGCCAGGAAAGCTCAAATTAAATTGGAAGCAACCTCAGGTAGTGTAGATTCTAGTTTGTTCAAACCATGGTCCCCAGGGATAGGGTTGGGCCACAGTAGGGGGATCAAGTCTTACCATAGGAATATATTGTGAAAATCACTAAACTTTCTTCTCAAAAAATATGACGCCAGGAAAGCTGAAATTAAAATGGAAGCATCCTCAGGTAGTGTAGATTCTAGATTGTTCAAACCATGGTCCCCGGGGATAGGGTTGGGCCACAGTAGGGGGATCAAGTTTTACATAGGAATATATAGAGAAAATCACTAAACTTTCTTCTCAAAAACTATGACGCCAGTAAAGCTCAAATTAAAATGAAAGCATCCCCAGGTAGTGTAGATTCTAATTTGTTCAAATCATGGTCCCCGGGGGTAGGGTTGGGCCACAGTAGGGGGATCAAGTTTTACATAGGAATATATAAAGAAAATCTTTAAACTTTCTTCTCAAAAACTATGACGCCAGGAAAGCTCAAATTAAAATGGAAGCAACCTCAGATAGTGTAGATTCTAGTTTGTTCAAATCATGGTTCCCGGGGGTACGATTGGACCACAGTAGGGGGATCAAGTTTTACATAGGACTATATAGAGAAAATCTTTAAGCTTTCATCTCAAAAACTATGACGCCAGGAAAGCTCAAATTAAAATGGAAGCATCCTCAGGTAGTGTAGATTCTAGCTTTTTCAAATCATGGTCCCCGGGGGTAGGGTTGGGCCACAGTAGGGGGATCAAGTTTTACATAGGAATATATAGAGAAAATCTGTAAACTTTCTTCTCAAAAACTATGACGCCAGGAAAGCTCAAATTAAAATGGAATCATCCTGAGGTAGTGTAGATTCTAGTTTGTTCAAATCATGGTCACCGGGGATAGGGTTGGGCCACAGTAGGGGGGTCAAGTTTTACATAGGAATATATAGAGAAAATCGCTAAACTTTCTTCTCAAAAACTATGACGCCAGGATAGCGCATTTTAAAATGGAAGCATCCTCAGGTAGTGTAGATTCTAGTTTGTTCAAACCATGGTCCCCAGGGATAGGGTTGGGCCACAGTAGGGGGATCAAGTTATACATAAGAATATATAGAGAAAATCTTTAAACTTCCTTCCCAAAATCTATGACGCCAGTAAAGCTCAAATTAAAATGGAATCATCCCCAGGTAGTGTAGATTCTAGTTTGTTCAAATCATGGTCCCCGGGGGTAGGGTTGGGCCACAGTAGGGGGATCAAGTTTTACATAGGAATATATAGAGAAAATCTTTAAACTTTCTTCTCAAAAACTATGACGCCAGGAAAGCTCAAATTAAATTGGAATCATCCTGAGGTAGTGTAGATTCTAGTTTGTTAAAATCATGGTCCCCGGGGGTAGGGTTGGGCCACAGTAGGGGGATCAAGTTTTACATAGGAATATATAGAGAAAATCTTTAAACTTTCTTCTCAAAAACTATGACGCCAGGAAAGCTCAAATTAAAATGGAAGCAACCTAAGGTAGTGTAGATTCTAGCTTGTTCAAATCATGGTCCCCGGGGATAGGGTTGGGCCACAGTAGGGGGATCAAGTTTTACATGGTAATATATAGAGAAAACTTTAAACTTTCTTCTCAAAAACAATGACGCCAGGAAAGCTCAAATTAAATTGGAAGCAACCTCAGGTAGTGTAGATTCTAGTTTGTTCAAACCATGGTCCCCAGGGATAGGGTTGGGCCACAGTAGGGGGATCAAGTCTTACCATAGGAATATATTGTGAAAATCACTAACCTTTCTTCTTAAAAAATATGACGCCAGGAAAGCTGAAATTAAAATGGAAGCATCCTCAGGTAGTGTAGATTCTAGATTGTTCAAACCATGGTCCCCGGGGATAGGGTTGGGCCACAGTAGGGGGATCAAGTTTTACATAGGAATATATAGAGAAAATCACTAAACTTTCTTCTCAAAAACTATGACGCCAGTAAAGCTCAAATTAAAATGAAAGCATCCCCAGGTAGTGTAGATTCTAATTTGTTCAAATCATGGTCCCCGGGGGTAGGGTTGGGCCACAGTAGGGGGATCAAGTTTTACATAGGAATATATAAAGAAAATCTTTAAACTTTCTTCTCAAAAACTATGACGCCAGGAAAGCTCAAATTAAAATGGAAGCAACCTCAGATAGTGTAGATTCTAGTTTGTTCAAATCATGGTTCCCGGGGGTACGATTGGACCACAGTAGGGGGATCAAGTTTTACATAGGACTATATAGAGAAAATCTTTAAGCTTTCATCTCAAAAACTATGACGCCAGGAAAGCTCAAATTAAAATGGAAGCATCCTCAGGTAGTGTAGATTCTAGCTTTTTCAAATCATGGTCCCCGGGGGTAGGGTTGGGCCACAGTAGGGGGATCAAGTTTTACATAGGAATATACAGAGAAAATCTGTAAACTTTCTTCTCAAAAACTATGACGCCAGGAAAGCTCAAATTAAAATGGAATCATCCTGAGGTAGTGTAGATTCTAGTTTGTTCAAATCATGGTCACCGGGGATAGGGTTGGGCCACAGTAGGGGGGTCAAGTTTTACATAGGAATATATAGAGAAAATCGCTAAACTTTCTTCTCAAAAACTATGACGCCAGGATAGCGCATTTTAAAATGGAAGCATCCTCAGGTAGTGTAGATTCTAGTTTGTTCAAACCATGGTCCCCAGGGATAGGGTTGGGCCACAGTAGGGGGATCAAGTTATACATAAGAATATATAGAGAAAATCTTTAAACTTCCTTCCCAAAATCTATGACGCCAGTAAAGCTCAAATTAAAATGGAATCATCCCCAGGTAGTGTAGATTCTAGTTTGTTCAAATCATGGTCCCCGGGGGTAGGGTTGGGCCACAGTAGGGGGATCAAGTTTTACATAGGAATATATAGAGAAAATCTTTAAACTTTCTTCTCAAAAACTATGACGCCAGGAAAGCTCAAATTAAATTGGAATCATCCTGAGGTAGTGTAGATTCTAGTTTGTTAAAATCATGGTCCCCGGGGGTAGGGTTGGGCCACAGTAGGGGGATCAAGTTTTACATAGGAATATATAGAGAAAATCTTTAAACTTTCTTCTCAAAAACTATGACGCCAGGAAAGCTCAAATTAAAATGGAAGCAACCTAAGGTAGTGTAGATTCTAGCTTGTTCAAATCATGGTCCCCGGGGATAGGGTTGGGCCACAGTAGGGGGATCAAGTTTTACATGGTAATATATAGAGAAAACTTTAAACTTTCTTCTCAAAAACAATGACGCCAGGAAAGCTCAAATTAAATTGGAAGCAACCTCAGGTAGTGTAGATTCTAGTTTGTTCAAACCATGGTCCCCAGGGATAGGGTTGGGCCACAGTAGGGGGATCAAGTCTTACCATAGGAATATATTGTGAAAATCACTAAACTTTCTTCTCAAAAAATATGACGCCAGGAAAGCTGAAATTAAAATGGAAGCATCCTCAGGTAGTGTAGATTCTAGATTGTTCAAACCATGGTCCCCGGGGATAGGGTTGGGCCACAGTAGGGGGATCAAGTTTTACATAGGAATATATAGAGAAAATCACTAAACTTTCTTCTCAAAAACTATGACGCCAGTAAAGCTCAAATTAAAATGAAAGCATCCCCAGGTAGTGTAGATTCTAATTTGTTCAAATCATGGTCCCCGGGGGTAGGGTTGGGCCACAGTAGGGGGATCAAGTTTTACATAGGAATATATAAAGAAAATCTTTAAACTTTCTTCTCAAAAACTATGACGCCAGGAAAGCTCAAATTAAAATGGAAGCAACCTCAGATAGTGTAGATTCTAGTTTGTTCAAATCATGGTTCCCGGGGGTACGATTGGACCACAGTAGGGGGATCAAGTTTTACATAGGACTATATAGAGAAAATCTTTAAGCTTTCATCTCAAAAACTATGACGCCAGGAAAGCTCAAATTAAAATGGAAGCATCCTCAGGTAGTGTAGATTCTAGCTTTTTCAAATCATGGTCCCCGGGGGTAGGGTTGGGCCACAGTAGGGGGATCAAGTTTTACATAGGAATATATAGAGAAAATCTGTAAACTTTCTTCTCAAAAACTATGACGCCAGGAAAGCTCAAATTAAAATGGAATCATCCTGAGGTAGTGTAGATTCTAGTTTGTTCAAATCATGGTCACCGGGGATAGGGTTGGGCCACAGTAGGGGGGTCAAGTTTTACATAGGAATATATAGAGAAAATCGCTAAACTTTCTTCTCAAAAACTATGACGCCAGGATAGCGCATTTTAAAATGGAAGCATCCTCAGGTAGTGTAGATTCTAGTTTGTTCAAACCATGGTCCCCAGGGATAGGGTTGGGCCACAGTAGGGGGATCAAGTTTTACATGGTAATACATAGAGAAAACTTTAAACTTTCTTCTCAAAAACTATGACGCCAGGGAAGCTCAAATTAAAATGGAAGCAACCTCAGGTAGTGTAGATTCTAGTTTGTTCAAATCATGGTCCCCGGAGATAGGGTTGGGCCACAGTAGGGGGGTCAAGTTTTACATTGGAATATATAGAGAAAATCGCTAAACTTTCTTCTCAAAAACTATGACGCCAGGATAGCGCATTTTAAAATGGAAGCATCCTCAGGTAGTGTAGATTCTAGTATGTTCAAACCATGGTCCCCGGGGATAGGGTTGGGCCACAGTAGGGGGATCAAGTTTTACATAGGAATATATAGAGAAAATCTGTAAACTTTCATCTCAAAAACTATGACGCCAAGAAAGCTCAAATTAAATTGCAATCATCCTGAGGTAGTGTAGATTCTAGTTTGTTCAAATCATGGTCCCCGGGGGTAGGGTTGGGCCACAGTAGGGGGATCAAGTTTTACATAAGAATATATTGTGAAAATCTTTAAACTTTCTCCTAAAAAACTATGACGACAGGAAAGCTCAAATTAAGTTGGAATCATCCTCAGGTAGTGTAGATTCTAGATTGTTCAAATCATGGTCTCCGGGGGTAGGATTGGGCCACAGTAGGGGGATCAAGTTTTACATAGGAATATATAGAGAAAATCTGTAACCTTTCTTCTCAAAAACTATGACGCCAGGAAAGCTCAAATTAAAATGGAAGCATCCCCAGGTGGTGTAGATTCTAATTTGTTAAAATCATGGTCCCCGGGGGTAGGGTTGGGCCACAGTAGAGGGATCAAGTTTTACATAGGAATAAATAGAGAAAATCTTTAAACTTCCTTCCCAAAATCTATGACGCCAGTAAAGCTCAAATTAAAATGGAAGCATCCCCAGGTAGTGTAGATTCTAGTTTGTTCAAATCATGGTCCCCGGGGATAGGGTTGGGCCACAGTAGGGGGATCAAGTTTAACATGGTAATATATAGAGAAAACTTTAAACTTTCTTCTCAAAAACAATGACGCCAGGAAAGCTCAAATTAAATTGGAAGCAACCTCAGGTAGTGTAGATTCTAGTTTGTTCAAACCATGGTCCCCGGGGATAGGGTTGGGCCACAGTAGGGGGATCAAGTCTTACCATAGGAATATATTGTGAAAATCACTAAACTTTCTTCTCAAAAAATATGACGCCAGGAAAGCTGAAATTAAAATGGAAGCATCCTCAGGTAGTGTAGATTCTAGATTGTTCAAACCATGGTCCCCGGGGATAGGGTTCGGCCACAGTAGGGGGATCAAGTCTTACCATAGGAATATATTGTGAAAATCACTAAACTTTCTTCTCAAAAACTATGACGCCAGGAAAGCTGAAATTAAAATGGAAGCAACCTCAGATAGTGTAGATTCTAGTTTGTTCAAATCATGGTCCCCGGGGGTACGATTGGACCACAGTAGGGGGATCAAGTTTTACATAGGACTATATAGAGAAAATCTTTAAGCTTTCATCTCAAAAACTATGACGCCAGGAAAGCTCAAATTAAAATGGAAGCATCCTCAGGTAGTGTAGATTCTAGCTTTTTCAAATCATGGTCCCCGGGGGTAGGGTTGGGCCACAGTAGGGGGATCAAGTTTTACATAGGAATATATAGAGAAAATCTCTAAACTTTCTTCTCAAAAACTATGACGCCAGGAAAGCTCAAATCAAATTGGAATCATCCCCAGGTAGTGTAGATTTTAGCTTGTTCAAATCATGGTCCCCGGGGGTTGGGTTGGGCCACAGTAGGGGGATCAAGTTTTACATAGGAGTATATAGAGAAAATCTGTAAACTTTCTTCTCAAAAACTATGACGCCAGGAAAGCTCAAATTAAAATGGAAGCATCCCCAGGTAGTGTAGATTCTAGTTTGTTCAAATCATGGTCCCCAGGGGTAGGGTTGGGCCACAGTAGGGGGATCAAGTTTTACATGGTAATACGTAGAGAAAACTTTAAACTTTCTTCTCAAAAACTATGACGCCAAGAAAGCTCAAATTAAAATGGAAGCATCCCCAGGTGGTGTAGATTCTAATTTGTTCAAATCATGGTCCCCGGGGGTAGGGTTGGGCCACAGTAGGGGGATCAAGTTTTACATAGGAATATATAGAGAAAATCTTTAAACTTCCTTCCCAAAATCTATGACGCCAGTAAAGCTCAAATTAAAATGGAAGCATCCCCAGGTAGTGTAGATTCTAGTTTGTTCAAATCATGGTCCCCGGGGGTAGGGTTGGGCCACAGTAGGGGGATCAAGTTTTACATAGGAATATATAGAGAAAATCTGTAAACTTTCTTCTCAAAAACTATGACGCCAGGAAAGCTCAAATTAAAATGGAAGCATCCTCAGGTAGTGTAGATTCTAGTTTGTTCAAATCATGGTCCCCGGGGGTAGGGTTGGGCCACAGTAGGGGGATCAAGTTTTACATAGGAATATATAGAGAAAATCTCTAAACTTTCTTCTCAAAAACTATGACGCCAGGATAGCGCATTTTAAAATGGAAGCATCCTCAGGTAGTGTAGATTCTAGTTTGTTCAAACCATGGTCCCCGGGGATAGGGTTGGGCCACAGTAGGGGGATCAAGTTTTACATAGGAATATATAGAGAAATTCTGTAACCTTTCTTCTCAAAAACTATGACGCCAGGAAAGCTCAAATTAAAATGGAAGCATCCCCAGGTAGTGTAGATTCTAATTTGTTCAAATCATGGTCCCCGGGGGTAGGGTTGGGCCACAGTAGGGGGATCAAGTTTTACATAGGAATATATAGAGAAAATCTTTAAACTTCCTTCCCAAAATGTATGACGCCAGGAAAGCTCAAATTAAAATGGAATCATCCCCAGGTAGTGTAGATTCTAGTTTGTTCAAATCATGGTCTCCGGGGGTAGGATTGGGCCACAGTAGGGGGATCAAGTTTTACATAGGAATATATAGAGAAAATCTGTAACCTTTCTTCTCAAAAACTACGACGCCAGGAAAGCTCAAATTAAATTGGAATCATCCTGAGGTAGTGTAGATTCTAGTTTGTTAAAATCATGGTCCCCGGGGGTAGGGTTGGGCCACAGTAGGGGGATCAAGTTTTACATAGGAATATATAGAGAAAATCTTTAAACTTTCTTCTCAAAAACTATGACGCCAGTAAAGCTCAAATTAAAATGGAAGCAACCTCAGATAGTGTAGATTCTAGTTTGTTCAAATCATGGTCCACGGGAATAGGGTTGGGCCACAGTAGAGGGATCAAGTTTTACATGGAAATATATAGAGAAAACTTTAAACTTTCTTCTCAAAAACAATGACGCCAGGAAAGCTCAAATTAAATTGGAAGCAACCTCAGGTAGTGTAGATTCTAGATTGTTCAAACCATGGTCCCCGGGGATAGGGTTGGGCCACAGTAGGGGGATCAAGTCTTACCATAGGAATATATTGTGAAAATCTCTAAACTTTCTTCTCAAAAACTATGACGCCAGGAAAGCTGAAATTAAAATGGAAGCATCCTCAGGTAGTGTAGATTCTAGATTGTTCAAACCATGGTTCCCGGGGATAGGGTTGGGCCACAGTAGGGGGATCAAGTTTTACATAGGAATATATAGAGAAAATCTCTAAACTTTCTTCTCAAAAACTATGACGCCAGGAAAGCTCAAATTAAAATGGAAGCATCCCCAGGTGGTGTAGATTCTAATTTGTTCAAATCATGGTCCCCGGGGGTAGGGTTGGGCCACAGTAGGGGGATCAAGTTTTACATAGGAATATATAGAGAAAATCTTTAAACTTCCTTCCCAAAATCTATGACGCCAGTAAAGCTCAAATTAAAATGGAAGCATCCCCAGGTAGTGTAGATTCTAGTTTGTTCAAATCATGGTCCCCGGGGGTAGGGTTGGGCCACAGTAGGGGGATCAAGTTTTACATAGGAATATATAGAGAAAATCTGTAAACTTTCTTCTCAAAAACTATGACGCCAGGAAAGCTCAAATTAAAATGGAAGCATCCTCAGGTAGTGTAGATTCTAGTTTGTTCAAATCATGGTCCCCGGGGGTAGGGTTGGGCCACAGTAGGGGGATCAAGTTTTACATAGGAATATATAGAGAAAATCTCTAAACTTTCTTCTCAAAAACTATGACGCCAGGATAGCGCATTTTAAAATGGAAGCATCCTCAGGTAGTGTAGATTCTAGTTTGTTCAAACCATGGTCCCCGGGGATAGGGTTGGGCCACAGTAGGGGGATCAAGTTTTACATAGGAATATATAGAGAAATTCTGTAACCTTTCTTCTCAAAAACTATGACGCCAGGAAAGCTCAAATTAAAATGGAAGCATCCCCAGGTAGTGTAGATTCTAATTTGTTCAAATCATGGTCCCCGGGGGTAGGGTTGGGCCACAGTAGGGGGATCAAGTTTTACATAGGAATATATAGAGAAAATCTTTAAACTTCCTTCCCAAAATGTATGACGCCAGGAAAGCTCAAATTAAAATGGAATCATCCCCAGGTAGTGTAGATTCTAGTTTGTTCAAATCATGGTCTCCGGGGGTAGGATTGGGCCACAGTAGGGGGATCAAGTTTTACATAGGAATATATAGAGAAAATCTGTAACCTTTCTTCTCAAAAACTACGACGCCAGGAAAGCTCAAATTAAATTGGAATCATCCTGAGGTAGTGTAGATTCTAGTTTGTTAAAATCATGGTCCCCGGGGGTAGGGTTGGGCCACAGTAGGGGGATCAAGTTTTACATAGGAATATATAGAGAAAATCTTTAAACTTTCTTCTCAAAAACTATGACGCCAGTAAAGCTCAAATTAAAATGGAAGCAACCTCAGATAGTGTAGATTCTAGTTTGTTCAAATCATGGTCCACGGGAATAGGGTTGGGCCACAGTAGAGGGATCAAGTTTTACATGGAAATATATAGAGAAAACTTTAAACTTTCTTCTCAAAAACAATGACGCCAGGAAAGCTCAAATTAAATTGGAAGCAACCTCAGGTAGTGTAGATTCTAGATTGTTCAAACCATGGTCCCCGGGGATAGGGTTGGGCCACAGTAGGGGGATCAAGTCTTACCATAGGAATATATTGTGAAAATCTCTAAACTTTCTTCTCAAAAACTATGACGCCAGGAAAGCTGAAATTAAAATGGAAGCATCCTCAGGTAGTGTAGATTCTAGATTGTTCAAACCATGGTTCCCGGGGATAGGGTTGGGCCACAGTAGGGGGATCAAGTTTTACATAGGAATATATAGAGAAAATCTCTAAACTTTCTTCTCAAAAACTATGACGCCAGGAAAGCTCAAATTAAAATGGAAGCATCCTCAGGTAGTGTAGATTCTAGTTTGTTCAAATCATGGTCCCCGGAGGTAGGGTTGGGCCACAGTAGGGGGATCAAGTTTTACATAGGAATATATAGAGAAAATCTGTAACCTTTCTTCTCAAAAACTATGACGCCAGGAAAGCTCAAATTAAAATGGAAGCATCCACAGGTGGTGTAGATTCTAATTTGTTCAAATCATGGTCCCCGGGGGTAGGGTTGGGCCACAGTAGGGGGATCAAGTTTTACATAGGAATAAATAGAGAAAATCTTTAAACTTCCTTCCCAAAATCTATGACGCCAGTAAAGCTCAAATTAAAATGGAAGCATCCCCAGGTAGTGTAGATTCTAGTTTGTTCAAATCATGGTCCCCGGGGGTAGGGTTGGGCCACAGTAGGGGGATCAAGTTTTACATAGGAATATATAGAGAAAATCTCTAAACTTTCTTCTCAAAAACTATGACGCCAGGATAGCGCATTTTAAAATGGAAGCATCCTCAGGTAGTGTAGATTCTAGTTTGTTCAAACCATGGTCCCCGGGGATAGGGTTGGGCCACAGTAGGGGGATCAAGTTTTACATAGGAATATATAGAGAAAATCTGTAAACTTTCTTCTCAAAAACTATGACGCCAGGAAAGCTCAAATTAAATTGGAATCATCCTGAGGTAGTGTAGATTCTAGTTTGTTCAAATCATGGTCCCCGGGGGTAGGGTTGGGCCGCAGTAGGGGGATCAAGTTTTACATAATAATATATTGTGAAAATCTTTAAACTTTCTTCTCAAAAACTACGACGCCAGGAAAGCTCAAATTAAATTGGAATCATCCTGAGGTAGTGTAGATTCTAGTTTGTTCAAATCATGGTCCCCGGGGGTAGGGTTGGGCCACAGTAGGGGGATCAAGTTTTACATAGGAATATATAGAGAAAATCTCTAAACTTTCTTCTCAAAAACTACGACGCCAGGATAGCGCATTTTAAAATGGAAGCATCCTCAGGTAGTGTAGATTCTAGTTTGTTCAAACCATGGTCCCCGGGGATAGGGTTGGGCCACAGTAGGGGGATCAAGTTTTACATAGGAATATATAGAGAAAATCTGTAAACTTTCTTCTCAAAAACTATGACGCCAGGAAAGCGCAAATTAAATTGCAATCATCCTGAGGTAGTGTAGATTCTAGTTTGTTCAAATCATGGTCCCCGGGGGTAGGGTTGGGCCACAGTAGGGGGATCAAGTTTTACATAAGAATATATTGTGAAAATCTTTAAACTTTCTCCTAAAAAACTATGACGACAGGAAAGCTCAAATTAAATTGGAAGCATCCTCAGGTAGTGTAGATTCTAGATTGTTCAAATCATGGTCTCCGGGGGTAGGGTTGGGTCAAAGTAGGGGGATCAAGTTTTACATAGGAATATATAGAGAAAATCTGTAAACTTTCTTCTCAAAAACTATGACGCCAAGAAAGCTCAAATTAAAATGGAAGCATCCTGAGGTAGTGTAGATTCTAGTTTGTTCAAATCATGGTCCCCTGAGGTAGGGTTGGGCCACAGTAGGGGGATCAAGTTTTACATAGGAATATATAGAGAAAATCTGTAACCTTTCTTTTAAAAAACTATGACGCCAGGAAAGCTCAAATTAAAATGGAAGCATCCCCAGGTAGTGTAGATTCTAATTTGTTCAAATCATGGTCCCCGGGGGTAGGGTTGGGCCACAGTAGGGGGATCAAGTTTTACATAGGAATATATAGAGAAAATCTTTAAACTTCCTTCCCAAAATGTATGACGCCAGGAAAGCTCAAATTAAAATGGAATCATCCCCAGGTAGTGTAGATTCTAGATTGTTCAAATCATGGTCCCCTAGGATAGGGTTGGGCCACAGTAGGGGGATGAAGTTTTACATAGGAATATATAGAGAAAATCTTTAAACTTTCTTCTCAAAAACTACGACGCCAGGAAAGCTCAAATTAAATTGGAATCATCCTGAGGTAGTGTAGATTCTAGTTTGTTAAAATCATGGTCCCCGGGGGTAGGGTTGGGCCACAGTAGGGGGATCAAGTTTTACATAGGAATATATAGAGAAAATCTTTAAACTTTCTTCTCAAAAACTATGACGCCAGTAAAGCTCAAATTAAAATGGAAGCAACCTCAGATAGTGTAGATTCTAGTTTGTTCAAATCATGGTCCCCGGGGATAGGGTTGGGCCACAGTAGAGGGATCAAGTTTTACATGGAAATATATAGAGAAAACTTTAAACTTTCTTCTCAAAAACAATGACGCCAGGAAAGCTCAAATTAAATTGGAAGCAACCTCAGGTAGTGTAGATTCTAGATTGTTCAAACCATGGTCCCCGGGGATAGGGTTGGGCCACAGTAGGGGGATCAAGTCTTACCATAGGAATATATTGTGAAAATCTCTAAACTTTCTTCTCAAAAACAATGACGCCAGGAAAGCTGAAATTAAAATGGAAGTATCCTCAGGTAGTGTAGATTCTAGATTGTTCAAACCATGGTTCCCGGGGATAGGGTTGGGCCACAGTAGGGGGATCAAGTTTTACATAGGAATATATAGAGAAAATCTGTAAACTTTCTTCTCAAAAACTATGACGCCAGGAAAGCTCAAATTAAAATGGAAGCATCCTCAGGTAGTGTAGATTCTAGTTTGTTCAAATCATGGTCCCCGGAGGTAGGGTTGGGCCACAGTAGGGGGATCAAGTTTTACATAGGAATATATAGAGAAAATCTGTAACCTTTCTTCTCAAAAACTATGACGCCAGGAAAGCTCAAATTAAAATGGAAGCATCCCCAGGTGGTGTAGATTCTAATTTGTTCAAATCATGGTCCCCGGGGGTAGGGTTGGGCCACAGTAGGGGGATCAAGTTTTACATAGTAATAAATAGAGAATATCTTCAAACTTCCTTCCCAAAATCTATGACGCCAGTAAAGCTCAAATTAAAATGGAAGCATCCCCAGGTAGTGTAGATTCTAGTTTGTTCAAATCATGGTCCCCGGGGGTAGGGTTGGGCCACAATAGGGGGATCAAGTTTTACATAGGAATATATAGAGAAAATCTCTAAACTTTCTTCTCAAAAACTATGACGCCAGGATAGCGCATTTTAAAATGGAAGCATCCTCAGGTAGTGTAGATTCTAGTTTGTTCAAACCATGGTCCCCGGGGATAGGGTTGGGCCACAGTAGGGGGATCAAGTTTTACATAGGAATATATAGAGAAAATCTGTAAACTTTCTTCTCAAAAACTATGACGCCAGGAAAGCTCAAATTAAATTGGAATCATCCTGAGGTAGTGTAGATTCTAGTTTGTTCAAATCATGGTCCCCGGGGGTAGGGTTGGGCCGCAGTAGGGGGATCAAGTTTTACATAATAATATATTGTGAAAATCTTTAAACTTTCTTCTCAAAAACTACGACGCCAGGAAAGCTCAAATTAAATTGGAATCATCCTGAGGTAGTGTAGATTCTAGTTTGTTCAAATCATGGTCCCCGGGGGTAGGGTTGGGCCACAGTAGGGGGATCAAGTTTTACATAGGAATATATAGAGAAAATCTCTAAACTTTCTTCTCAAAAACTATGACGCCAGGATAGCGCATTTTAAAATGGAAGCATCCTCAGATAGTGTAGATTCTAGTTTGTTCAAACCATGGTCCCCGGGGATAGGGTTGGGCCACAGTAGGGGGATCAAGTTTTACATAGGAATATATAGAGAAAATCTGTAAACTTTCTTCTCAAAAACTATGACGCCAGGAAAGCGCAAATTAAATTGCAATCATCCTGAGGTAGTGTAGATTCTAGTTTGTTCAAATCATGGTCCCCGGGGGTAGGGTTGGGCCACAGTAGGGGGATCAAGTTTTACATAAGAATATATTGTGAAAATCTTTAAACTTTCTCCTAAAAAACTATGACGACAGGAAAGCTCAAATTAAATTGGAATCATCCTCAGGTAGTGTAGATTCTAGATTGTTCAAATCATGGTCTCCGGGGATAGGGTTGGGTCAAAGTAGGGGGATCAAGTTTTACATAGGAATATATAGAGAAAATCTGTAAACTTTCTTCTCAAAAACTATGACGCCAAGAAAGCTCAAATTAAAATGGAAGCATCCTGAGGTAGTGTAGATTCTAGTTTGTTCAAATCATGGTCCCCGGGGGTAGGGTTGGGCCACAGTAGGGGGATCAAGTTTTACATAGGAATATATAGAGAAAATCTTTAAACTTCCTTCCCAAAATGTATGACGCCAGGAAAGCTCAAATTAAAATGGAATCATCCCCAGGTAGTGTAGATTCTAGTTTGTTCAAATCATGGTCCCCTAGGATAGGGTTGGGCCACAGTAGGGGGATGAAGTTTTACATAGGAATATATAGAGAAAATCTTTAAACTTTCTTCTCAAAAACTACGACGCCAGGAAAGCTCAAATTAAATTGGAATCATCCTGAGGTAGTGTAGATTCTAGTTTGTTAAAATCATGGTCCCCGGGGATAGGGTTGGGCCACAGTAGAGGGATCAAGTTTTACATGGAAATATATAGAGAAAACTTTAAACTTTCTTCTCAAAAACAATGACGCCAGGAAAGCTCAAATTAAATTGGAAGCAACCTCAGGTAGTGTAGATTCTAGATTGTTCAAACCATGGTCCCCGGGGATAGGGTTGGGCCACAGTAGGGGGATCAAGTCTTACCATAGGAATATATTGTGAAAATCTCTAAACTTTCTTCTCAAAAACTATGACGCCAGGAAAGCTGAAATTAAAATGGAAGCATCCTCAGGTAGTGTAGATTCTAGTTTGTTCAAACCATGGTCCCCGGGGATAGGGTTGGGCCACAGTAGGGGGATCAAGTTTTACATAGGAATATATAGAGAAAATCTGTAAACTTTCTTCTCAAAAACTATGACGCCAGGAAAGCTCAAATTAAATTGGAATCATCCTGAGGTAGTGTAGATTCTAGTTTGTTCAAATCATGGTCCCCGGGGGTAGGGTTGGGCCGCAGTAGGGGGATCAAGTTTTACATAATAATATATTGTGAAAATCTTTAAACTTTCTTCTCAAAAACTACGACGCCAGGAAAGCTCAAATTAAATTGGAATCATCCTGAGGTAGTGTAGATTCTAGTTTGTTCAAATCATGGTCCCCGGGGGTAGGGTTGGGCCACAGTAGGGGGATCAAGTTTTACATAGGAATATATAGAGAAAATCTCTAAACTTTCTTCTCAAAAACTATGACGCCAGGATAGCGCATTTTAAAATGGAAGCATCCTCAGATAGTGTAGATTCTAGTTTGTTCAAACCATGGTCCCCGGGGATAGGGTTGGGCCACAGTAGGGGGATCAAGTTTTACATAGGAATATATAGAGAAAATCTGTAAACTTTCTTCTCAAAAACTATGACGCCAGGAAAGCGCAAATTAAATTGCAATCATCCTGAGGTAGTGTAGATTCTAGTTTGTTCAAATCATGGTCCCCGGGGGTAGGGTTGGGCCACAGTAGGGGGATCAAGTTTTACATAAGAATATATTGTGAAAATCTTTAAACTTTCTCCTAAAAAACTATGACGACAGGAAAGCTCAAATTAAATTGGAATCATCCTCAGGTAGTGTAGATTCTAGATTGTTCAAATCATGGTCTCCGGGGATAGGGTTGGGTCAAAGTAGGGGGATCAAGTTTTACATAGGAATATATAGAGAAAATCTGTAAACTTTCTTCTCAAAAACTATGACGCCAAGAAAGCTCAAATTAAAATGGAAGCATCCTGAGGTAGTGTAGATTCTAGTTTGTTCAAATCATGGTCCCCGGGGGTAGGGTTGGGCCACAGTAGGGGGATCAAGTTTTACATAGGAATATATAGAGAAAATCTTTAAACTTCCTTCCCAAAATGTATGACGCCAGGAAAGCTCAAATTAAATTGGAATCATCCTGAGGTAGTGTAGATTCTAGTTTGTTAAAATCATGGTCCCCGGGGATAGGGTTGGGCCACAGTAGAGGGATCAAGTTTTACATGGAAATATATAGAGAAAACTTTAAACTTTCTTCTCAAAAACAATGACGCCAGGAAAGCTCAAATTAAATTGGAAGCAACCTCAGGTAGTGTAGATTCTAGATTGTTCAAACCATGGTCCCCGGGGATAGGGTTGGGCCACAGTAGGGGGATCAAGTCTTACCATAGGAATATATTGTGAAAATCTCTAAACTTTCTTCTCAAAAACTATGACGCCAGGAAAGCTGAAATTAAAATGGAAGCATCCTCAGGTAGTGTAGATTCTAGATTGTTCAAACCATGGTTCCCGGGGATAGGGTTGGGCCACAGTAGGGGGATCAAGTTTTACATAGGAATATATAGAGAAAATCTGTAAACTTTCTTCTCAAAAACTATGACGCCAGGAAAGCTCAAATTAAAATGGAAGCATCCTCAGGTAGTGTAGATTCTAGTTTGTTCAAATCATGGTCCCCGGAGGTAGGGTTGGGCCACAGTAGGGGGATCAAGTTTTACATAGGAATATATAGAGAAAATCTCTAAACTTTCTTCTCAAAAACTATGACGCCAGGAAAGCTCAAATTAAAATGGAAGCATCCCCAGGTGGTGTAGATTCTAATTTGTTCAAATCATGGTCCCCGGGGGTAGGGTTGGGCCACAGTAGGGGGATCAAGTTTTACATAGGAATAAATAGAGAAAATCTTTAAACTTCCTTCCCAAAATCTATGACGCCAGTAAAGCTCAAATTAAAATGGAAGCATCCCCAGGTAGTGTAGATTCTAGTTTGTTCAAATCATGGTCCCCGGGGGTAGGGTTGGGCCACAGTAGGGGGATCAAGTTTTACATAGGAATATATAGAGAAAATCTCTAAACTTTCTTCTCAAAAACTATGACGCCAAGATAGCGCATTTTAAAATGGAAGCATCCTCAGGTAGTGTAGATTCTAGTTTGTTCAAACCATGGTCCCCGGGGATAGGGTTGGGCCACAGTAGGGGGATCAAGTTTTACATAGGAATATATAGAGAAAATCTGTAAACTTTCTTCTCAAAAACTACGACGCCAGGAAAGCTCAAATTAAATTGGAATCATCCTGAGGTAGTGTAGATTCTAGTTTGTTCAAATCATGGTCCCCGGGGGTAGGGTTGGGCCGCAGTAGGGGGATCAAGTTTTACATAATAATATATTGTGAAAATCTTTAAACTTTCTTCTCAAAAACTACGACGCCAGGAAAGCTCAAATGAAATTGGAATCATCCTGAGGTAGTGTAGATTCTAGTTTATTAAAATCATGGTCCCCGGGGATAGGGTTGGGCCACAGTAGGGGGATCAAGTTTTACATGGTATTATATAGAGAAAACTTTAAACTTTCTTCTAAAAAACTATGACGCCAGGAAAGCTCAAATTAAATTGGAAGCAACCTCAGGTAGTGTAGATTCTAGTTTGTTCAAACCATGGTCCCCGGGGATAGGGTTGGGCCACAGTAGGGGGATCAAGTTTTACATGGTATTATATAGAGAAAACTTTAAACTTTCTTCTAAAAAACTATGACGCCAGGAAAGCTCAAATTAAATTGGAAGCAACCTCAGGTAGTGTAGATTCTAGTTTGTTCAAACCATGGTCCCCGGGGATAGGGTTGGGCCACAGTAGGGGGATCAAGTCTTACCATAGGAATATATTGTGAAAATCTCTAAACTTTCTTCTCAAATACTATGACGCCAGGAAAGCTGAAATTAAAATGGAAGCATCCTCAGGTAGTGTAGATTCTAGATTGTTCAAACCATGGTCCCCGGGGATAGGGTTGGGCCACAGTAGGGGGATCAAGTTTTACATAGGAATATATAGAGAAAATCTGTAAACTTTCGTCTCAAAAACTATGACGCCAGAAAAGCTCAAATTAAATTGGAATCATCCCCAGGTAGTGTAGATTCTAGTTTGTTCAAATCATGGTCCCCGGGGGTAGGGTTTGGCCACAGTAGGAGGATTAAGTTTTACATAAGAATATATTGTGAAAATCTTTAAACTTTCTCCTAAAAAACTATGACGTACGGCGGCGTGGAAGGGCGAGATGAAAAAAAAAATTAATCTTATTCGTTCGGACGAATAAGCTATTTGTTCGGACGAATAAGTTATTTGTTCGGACGAATTAGGATTTGTTCGGACAAATAAGTTATTTGTTCGGACAAATAAGCTATTTGTTCGGACGAACTAGGATTTGTTCGGACAAATAAGTTATTTGTTCGGACGAATTAGGATTTGTTCGGACGAATTAGTTATTTGTTCGGACGAAATAGGATTTGTTCGGACGGTTTAGGATTTGTTCGGACGAATTAGCTATTTGTTCGGACAAATAAGTTATTTGTCCGAACGAATAAGATTAATTTTTTTTTTCATCTGGCCCTTTACTTTACAGTAGTTAACCGGAAGTCAGTATTGTTAAGTCGTACATAAAATGACTGTTTCGTACTCAATAGAGATTATTTTAATAATTATTTAACTAATTGACTTGACAAATAATAGGGTTTGTTCTTTTACCATGCCAAAGAAATGTACGAAGTACGAAATGCAAGAATGTTAGAAATAGATCGTGTATATTTCACCCCTTTCAGTTTTTATAGCGCTATGAATCACAATTTTATTTTATGGATCGCTAAAGTAGATTTAAAAGTTGGTGTGAATAAATGTATGATATTGATATCTAATAAATCATGTCCAGTAATGTCAATAAGACTTTTTTAATTAAAAAATTATTTATGAAATAAAAAAAAAAAATCTTCTGTTCGTTTGTTTTCAAACCTATGGATAAAGTCTTTTAAAGCACTGGCGTCGGAAGCAAATTGAAAGTGGGGGGGGCTAGACTAATCCTCAGAAATATTGAGAAAAAAGTAATTCCCAAAATCATGGAAATCCGTGGGGGGGGGGGGGAATACTTCCAAAACAAAAACAAAAATTACCCAAATTTTTTTCCCCCAATCATGAAATTCCTAATCCGGTGGGGGGGGGGGGGACTAGTATGCTAGGAACAATAATCTTTCCTGCGAGAAAAAGTGGGGGCTAAGCCCCCCCCCCCCCCCCCCCCGGTTCCGACGCCTATGTAAAGAACTATTATACGTCTGATATACAAGCCGACATGGACGAAAAATACACCACGGCATGCAAGTGTTTTATAGAGAGCAAATGTAAGGCAATTATTTTTATAAAAGAAATGATATGATTTTAGAAAAACTGGAAGCTCTGAAAATTTAAATCTGCCCAACAGAATTTTAAAAAGTCTCATGTTGCTACAGGGCCCGAATGAATGTATGTTGCATGATGGCAATTGACATATTAAGTTTTATCCTCCAAAAGAATTATATGATTTTTTTTGCGGGGAGTCTTTTTACCTATCATGCAATAGATGCTTTGAACATATTTTTATTATGTTCAAATTATATTTATTGCATGTATGTTGAGAAATACATACAGGCAATAAATAATCTAAATAGAGAACGACATATAATTACACAGAAAACTTTGTTCTCTTATATTTTTTCCTTCTCAAATAAAGTGAAAATCTTGTTAATGTTTACCTCTCTATTCCTCTTCCGTTTTAATCATTCGAATGAATTGCTTTTTTGCATAGGAAGTATTAAACGATAGAATACAGGCACGTAGCATCGGGGGGGGCCAGGGGGGGGGGCCTGGCCCCCCCCCCCCACTTTTTCTCGCAGCAACAATTTTTTTTAAAATTTACATATAAAAAATGGAATTATCATTGAGTTGGCCCCCCACTTTTTTGGGAATATTTAAAAAATTGATATAAAAATAAGGAAATGAGTAATGAAATTGAAGTTATATAGTAAGCTAGCCCCCCCCCCCCCCCCCCCCCCCCCCCACGGATTAGGAATTTGAAGATTTTGGGAAACATAACATTTCCCTTTTTTTTTTTCTTGCTTGTCAAGATTTTTTGGACGAGTCTGGCCCCCCACTTTCAAAAACGATGCTACGTGCCTGGAATAGCATTTGATTCAACCACAACTTGTTCTGTCACGTTATTTGTTAGATCAATCAACTGACGCGATTTATTAATTTATTATAAAAATGTATGATAATATGTACAGTGGTGTGACCGTTTCGTGACCGCAGCAAAACAAAAATTACAAAAACAAAAACAGTACAAATCCCAGAGTAGCAACTATTACAGTGGCGTATATGTTATTATTTACGTCACTGGTATTTATTCAAACTTGCCTCCACGTGTATAATCAAAGTACTGAAAGTGCTGATATGTCATGTTCTAATATATATATAAAATATTGTAATAAGATTTATTTACTTTCAGATAGATGAGGTTGCCATTAATGATATGACCGACACACAGTTAAGCGAATTCTTTCCGGAAAAAGGTGATAGATATGCTTTGAGAGACTTTCTCAAGAATGGTAATACCAAAACAAAAGCAAAAAAGGCCAGTTTAATGGATAGATTACGTGAAAGATTAAAAAGTAATGACAGTAGTAATGCAGACAATGTCCCAACAACAAGTAAGCAGCTAAAGAAAAATGCACAGAAACAAATGCACAAAGTAGACTTAGGGTGGTATCATTATGAAGAAGCACGTCAGATGTTTGTTCAAGTCAGAGAAAAAGCTGGAGGAGGGAAAAGGACAGTATCACTTGGTAAGGAAATGGACAAAGCGGCTATCATTGATCAATGCGTGAAATTGTTTTTTCCGGAGGGAGAAAGTCAGCACGGTTCGCTTAAAGACATGATTGTTAACTTAACTGATTTTCAACTAAAGACGCTGCCTGATACCAATACCACAATCGGGGATATGATCGACAGGGCAAAATTGCAGAAACTGAGATTTTATTTGAACACTAAACTGCGAAGGCCACCCACAGATTGTGATGGCGAAAATCCCGAAGTCGAGAAAATATCAGACCCAGACCCGCGACCCCTCTACCCAAATTGAGAAAAAAATCCATTAAAATGTCATCAACTGCAATGAAACAGACAACTTCTTCTTTTGACAAGGATACATCAGACTCAGACTCGAGCCCTCTACCCAGATTGAAAAAAAAATCCATTAAAATGCCATCAAATGCAATCAAACAGACAACTTCTTCCTTTGACATGGGTGAATCAGACTCAGACCCGACCTTATACCCAGTTTGAAAACAAAATCCATTAAAATGTCATCAAATGAAATGCAAAAGACAACTTCTTCTAAGGACAAGAATGACGAGGATGAATCAGACTCAGACAAGAGCTCTCTACCCAAATTTAACATAACGTCCACTAAAATGTCATCAATTGCAATGAAACCGATAACTTCTTCTAATGACAAGGATGAATCAACTGACACTAAAAATGAGCAAATGGTCGAAAAACAGAAATTATCCAACAAAGCAGATGAAGAAACTAAAAGATACCATCCCTCTGAGATCATGACCATAGCCACCTCTGAGATCATGACTGTAGACATCGAAAACTCATTATGGAACAATCAACTTGAGCTGCCAGATCCCTGTCTAGATGAGGCAGATGTGCAACCTGCGTGGGAGGACAGTTTGAACGAAATTGCCTTTACACACACGTTGCCGATAAAAGCAGTACTAAGCGATCCCAAAGAATTCAAAATAACAGTACATAGAGGGCATGTATTGAAGGAGCTTATCGAACTTTTTAAATGCAACCCAGATGTAAACTTTGAGACTGACATCATCACAAGCCAAATTGTTCTTCCTAATGGAGACATCGAACAAGCTTATGATAGCGGTGGTGTTATGAAAGATATGTTGACGGAGTTTTGGGGTGATTTTTATGAGCAATGTACAATGGGCAGTATCTTGAAAATTCCCTGTCTCCGTCACGATTTTGAAGCTCAAGACTGGAAAGCAGTGGCTAAAATTCTGGCGATGGGATGGATTCTGCAAAAAAATTTGCCTATTCGCTTAGCGCCCAGTTTTTTGAATTCTTGCCTTTTCGGGATGACTTTGTCTACTGATATCTTAAGAGAAGAATTCTTACAGTTCGTAACACCGGGCGATGGGAAAATTCTCACTGATGCCTTGAAGGATATAGACAGAGTAGACAAGGATGACCTCCTTGAAGTCTTATCTATTCATGAATGTAAAGTTAAAACCACAAAAGACAATATCGCATCAGTAATAGACCAAATTGCACACAAAGAACTTGTTCAAGAACCATCCTTTATTAGAGAATGATTTTTTTGAAATTCTTATATCATACGAATTTGCAATTGATGTCAAGAGTGAGTTCCAGAAAATTATACCAACTTCGAAAAAATTGCTGTCTATTCTTGACTGCAAGGAAGCGGAATCGGATTCTTTCAAATATTTGAAAAGGTTCATTCGAGAGAACGAAGCTTATATGCAGATGCTGAGAATAATGCTGCGATACCTCACTGCAAGTGACCTGATGCTGTACAACTCTGAGGGAAACTATCATCGGATAACGGTCCGCATTGTCGATATTGGTGGGATCGCAAGACGGCCAATAGCACACACTTGTGGTCGAACTCTGGATCTCCCAAGAACTTACGAAAGCTATCCGATATTCAAATGCGAATTAAATGCTGTGCTAAGAAGTTACGTATGGGTTATGGATTTCGCTTAAATCCTAAGAATTCATTAGCTAAATGCGAAATGTATTTTGCTTATGAGAAACATAAGTTTTACTTTACGGATCATTTTTTAATTTGTACAGACATATGATAATGTCGTTTAATATTTTAAGCGCATCTTTAGAGAAGAGCCAGAGACTGACTAGCAAAATAGATATGGGATTGTGCCATATAAGAACTTAAAGATTATACTTAATATTTTAATCCATTTATTTTTGAACTTAACTTTTTGTTTGGCTTGGTTTCAGAACCCCAAGGAAATCGGGTTCGTTGCAAATATAAGAACAAGAAGATTTTGTTTCTAGTTTATGTTAAAATTGATTTAACGATTAAACACTTTACCTTTCTGTGTAGAATCTTTATGTTCATTTTAGTATTACCACGTGAAGTGTTTATAATTCAACACGATTTGTAACCATATTTGTTGTCCGTTATTTGGGACAAATATTTGCAATTATGAAATAATATTAATGTTTTGTAATGAAAAAAATATTATGGATACTGCACGTATTTAACAGAAGTATTTAATATCTCTTTCTGGACATCTCCCTTCGAAAAAAAAATGAAATCATAATTACAAATCGATAACACTGACTTTCATAACACATTATCAGCTGTAGATTTTTAAAGAATAATATACATTGGGTGTGATAAAACATGCACTCGTTTGAAATTAATGAAAAGACCGTGATATTAATGATAAAACACGCTGGTGTATAACAAAAATTAGAGCTCTAATGGGCGCCTGTAAAGTGCGAAACGAAATCGAAATGAAACGAAACCGAACTAAACGAAACGAAACCAATCGAAATGAAACCAAAAATCGAAACGAAACAGAATTAAACAAAAACCAAACCAAACATAAAACCAATTATGACTATGCAACATAAAAGTGAAAATAAATTCAATGAAATACAATTTTAAACCATAAATATTATAATAAAAGCCTGTAAGTTCTTCAATTCTATTTGCAAAATTATTTAATAATGTAAACAACAGATGTACATTCTAATATCTTTTATGCTTCTAATTGGTTTTATTAGAGAGAGAGAGAGAGAGAGAGAGAGAGAGAGAGAGAGAGAGAGAGAGAGAGAGAGAGAGAGGGAGAGAGAGAGAGCGACACAGAGAGAGAGACTTCATATGTACAAGTGGCTACGTGTACCTTAAGACCTTATCAGCGACATATCAAAGTATATACGCTGAAGTTTGGAGAGAGAGAGAAAAGAGAGAGAGTAATGAGGATACTTATGGAGACATTTTCAACCACAATTTTTTTAACGATATGAAATCTTGTAAAAAGGAAAAGAATTTAATGCGCGCGTGTGCGTGCGTGTGTGTGAGAAAGAGAGGGAGAGAAAGAGGGGATTATGGATAAGTTAAGGAAATATAGAGATAAATTATATTGCCGCGCTAAAAGTTGGTTTATAAATTATCCATCATTATTTCAAAGTAAACAAATTTTTCGACCGAACCCTGCACATTTTTTTCAAAGCATGTTAATATCGACCATATCAACGCACTTTGAAAAAAAAATTTCAAGCGAGTTCGGTCGAGACTTTTTGTAACTAAAAAAATGATAGATAATTTTTAAACCAACTTTAGCTCAATAGAACCCTTGGGATTGGTAGCTAACTTGATAAGCAGTTTCTCGATGAAAAAGTTTTCAGTTTACAGTTACCAAACACCGTAGCGCAATGAGTTAGAGGCTTACCTACGAATCTGCAAGTCATGAGTTCGAATCCCACTGGGACTTTCATAATTTTTTTTATTCCAACAAATTTTGAAACATATTTTTAGCCAATTATTGCAATATTTGAAAATTCTAAACCGATGAAACTATTTTGATTATAATGTACTGTAGAGAGTGATTTGTTTGTCAACAAAAGCGTGTGTATGTGTATTACGTAATCACTGACCGGCAGCTACCGAGGAGCTGCCGGGTACTAGCAGCTCCGGCGGAGCTGCCCCCTTTATGTATATATATATATGGGTGAAAGCATGCGAGAGAGTAACTAGTTCGAGAGTCAGAGTTAGAAAGTGACCTATGTTTGTGAAAATTATTAAAAAATATGTAACTCGGAATAAATTTGTTAATAGATAATTGGACTTTTATTTACGCTACCAAAGAAGGAAATTAGAGGTGAATTAAAATGGATTAATTTATAGAGAATAGTGGAGAAATATTAATAAGACCGCACGCTCGGTCGCGCTACAGTACTTTTATCCACATTAATATCGACAGGTGTCCTATACCAACTTAAAAGCGGAAGTAATAAAAAAAATCCGGATTTTTAAAATTGTGCTTCCTGCTATAAAGACAAAACTGATTCATTTTTTGTTTTTAATCATTTGAGAAATAAAGAGCATGCTAAAAAGATCATAAGGATTTGAACACGGTTGGTCACGTAATCACATCCTGTGAAACCGAGGAGCTTCTCAGAAGATTTGATCACGTACCAACCAAGTTCATATCCCGGTGACAGGGTCATCTATCATCTGAATATAATACAACACAAATCCAAACACACCCCACATATACCAGTTCTATTACTCCCCCCCCCCCCCCCCCCCCCAACAACGATCGATATCTACAGCCAATTTTCCATATATGTAAAGGTTACCATGGTACACAACTAATTAAAAATCTGCGATCAGTTTGTGCAAGTCCTCGCACTAGTTTTGATCGATCAAGAAATAATCTAGATGTGAAATTGCCTATTATAGCTACTTAAATTAAATCTGACATTTAATTAGCTAATTAAACGTTGCATTTGACAGTTACTGTAGTAAAACAAATGCGCGTACTTTTGTCATTTAGTCGATCGCTTGGATGCACAAATAATGATGGGTTACAAAAATATTTATTTCAAAGATAACTATAAGTGATTAATCATGTTTTCTCTGAGGAAGATGTACAATTCTCGCATCTCATCTGGAAGCTGAGGTTGAGCAAGACCGTTCTCTTCCATTATGCAGATGCACAGTTCTTTTATTAATTCGCTACACGGAAAAGGAGGTACCGGTTCAAGTTCTCTTTCGCATACTTGTATGTCATTTTCATTTATTTCGAGCCCGTAATCCACGGTATCAAATACTGATGGCATGTAGTGAAGCATGAATGGACGTCCACATCTTGCAATTCTTTGTCTGTATGGTCTTATTCTATGTCGATTCCAAATCAAACTTATATCATCAAGGGTTTTCTGCAAAACCAAGAACGCATGAAATTGATTATAATTGACATAAATCAACTACATCATTATTTATAGTAGAGCGCGAGGCCTTCTCATGGGTCCGAAAGGTACCATGCATACATGTATGTGAGAATAATGACTATTTCAGAGATTACAAACTATGCCCCCATGAACTTGTATATCGTCGATAACTATTTACATGTATATCTATTGAATTAAAATAATATTATTGTGGTTCAATATGGTGATCTTTTCTTTTATGGTGACCATTTTTAATATCAGGCCAAAATCTTGTCTTAAGGGATTAAAGGGAAGTTTTCTGACAAAACAAAAAATAAACTGAATTCAACTTCATCACACACTGCAAAAACTCTGTATTTTTTATTTTAATCATTATTTCTTCAGAAAACAATTTTTATCTGCTTGTCATACCTGTACCATTTCCAAGAAGCAAAATCTTGAAAGTTCCTGATCTAAATATCCCCCATCGTGGAAACCAGATTCAGCTAATTCTTGGAAAAAGTTGATCCAATACTGCATGCCCTGGCGGCGAACCATTCCCCATAAACATTCTATTCTCTGATTTTGCGTGCTCTTACCATACAAAAAGCTACGGTTACCAGCATACTCATCTCTGTGATTTCTTCGGAGAATTTTTTGTATAGTCTCAACATGGACGTTCTCGGTTCCTAAGTCTGCGCGTAACCTTCGTGGGTACGTGTTATGTTTTCTGATACTTTATATGTAGTAAGTTGCAATGATGTTTGGGTTTTTGTTAGATACACCAGCATTTAACCAAATTATTTGCCGAGAAAATCCATCAACACACCCATGAATTTCCATACCATATCGTGAGAGCTTATCATACCCGTCAATATGCCATACCGCATTTGGACCAGGAACAGAGTAGACGCGTCATCTTAGTCTTCTTCTTTTTCTGTACTCTATGCCATCAGGGTCTAAAATGTGCAGCAATACACGTATTGTTTCCTGATCTACAACAAATCCTTCCTCCAAGCAGTTTAAATGAAGCCACCGATAACCATGCATCTGGCCATGTTTTCCACATTGTTCCATAATAAACATTGCAATATCTACAATATCACTTTTGTGTTTTCTACGATAGAGCCCTTAATTGCGAGTAATTCTTTTCAAAGTGCGGAGGCTTATGACATATCCTTGAAGTGTTTCCAGGCATTTTAGAATTTCACTATACTTTAAACCCAGTTTAAAATATTCTCCTATTAAAACAGTTCTATCCATTACAGAGCTGGATTACAAATGACGTTTAAAAGAAAAGATCTGTCTGAATATCTAAATTAAAGTTGGAATTTCTAAAATTAAAGTTGGAAATTCCAAGATTAAAGTTGGAAATTCCAAGATTAAAGTTGGAAATTCCAACTAATCAACTTTAAAGTTGGAAATTCCAAGATTAAAGTTGGAATTTCCAACTTTTAAGTTGGAAATTCCAACTTTGAAGTTGGAATTTAAAAAAAACAAAAAAAAAAACAACAAAGAGTGGCACTAATACGCTTCCGTACATATGACACAATAAAATAATTTGTTATACTTTCATGTTAAATACTGAAATCTGATTGGTTAAGACGCAGTTAATAATATTTACTATTACCCTCAGCGTTAGCAACGCACTTGGCAACGGGTAACATTAAAAAATGTTACATGCGCGAAAATTATGCGCGTACGGTTCGCTGTAGAATTCACGTTATTCCTATATAAATGCAGTGAAATTTTCTTAAAAATTTTAAAAAAGACATTCAGTATAACAAAATAAATAGTGCCTGTTTGGGAGGATAACAGTTGAAATTGACACCCCTCGAAAACCATTGTCAACCTCCGCTTCGCGTCGGTTGACAATGGTTTTCTCGGGGTGTCAATTTCAACTGTTACCCTCACAAACAGGCACTATTTATATAATATCATTTTGTATTACATGAAACAATATTTTATGTAATAGTGTATTATATGAAACAATATTATGTATTACAATGTAATATGATACAATACTATATTATATGACAAAATATCATATCATCAATTACAAAATGTTTGACACAGTATTACATTGTATCATATAATTTTATTTACAATATAACATTATATGATAAAATACTGTACCATATAATGGAAAAGTGTATCATATTATACAATATATATTATAAAATGTATCAATGCATTCAAGCATCAGTTTCATAAGACCCACCATCCATGCAAGTTTGGTAAAGCTCGGACCATTTATAACTAAGATTTAATTACCAGCAGGCAACTGCTTGAAAAATTTTAACCAACTCAAAAAACCTTTACCTCATTCAGCATGAGGACCAGTAGCAACTTAGAAATGGCTATCAAGGGGCACCTGCACCAAAAACTTTAACATGATCCGAAAACCTAATCCTCCAGCATCTGAAATTCATGGCCGAGATTAAGCATGATCCATGCAAGTTTTAGTGGTGAAGATAGGACAAGTATTTACTTAGATACAGAGCCTGCAACAAAAATCCATAATCGGGTCCTGACGCTGAAGCCGGGAGTATAGCATAAGCTCCGCCTCGTCCTCATCTCAGTGAGCTAAAAACATTTTTCTATTGAAACTGGAGTCAGTGTTTTGCATTGGTTGTCTGCAAGTACACAATCTAGTATTTTCAAAAACTATGGACTTTTGACAAGTCTGAAACACAGTTGGGACTTTCATCTTATTTTATGTTTTGACAGTACGAAAGATACAGTTGTGATTTACCTTTAACTAACTATAGCACCTTTCAGTTATCAAATATGAAACAAGAGAAAAGCTGTCCATGAGACAGAAATATGCAGGGTTTATTGTGAACAGTATCTATAATCCATTTTTCAACCCTGAATTGAAAAAAAATTACCTTTCCAGTTATGGGGTACTCTTATTGCAATTCTTTGCCAAAACATAACTTAATTTAACAGGTGGTATTTTTTTCATAAATTATCAAATATCAAATCCAAACTTATTTGCACATTTCTGATATACATGTACATGTATGTACAATTCATCTGCAAAACAACAACTTTCTATCTTAAAAAAAAGTAGTTATCCATACAATGAAGGTATACTATACGCAATATCATGCAAAAAAAATGACATTTTCCAAATAAAAAGTTCAACAGCTGGTCTCTTTTTCATTAATTATCAAAAATCAAATTCAAATTAATATGCATATCTCTAATAAATATACAATTGATCTGCAAAACAACAACTTCCTATCTTAATTTAGCAATGAAAAAACACATCCCTGTTAATATTCTAGTGATGGAACTTACAATCTATTAGATCTATCTAATATATATAAAATATAATAGTTATTGACTACCTTAAAAATTTAATCCCCCTTGTATTATATTAACAGACATGGACAGACAAATGAAAGTCATAGAAAAGGTGTTCAGAAAAACTCAAAAAGTAAACTAGTAATTCTGACACTTTGATTTATGAGAGATAAAATATCTAATACAAATAAATGTCTTCATACTATTTTTTAACATGTATTCCATATTGTCATTGCACATTGTGATACCAATAATAAATGTCACTTCCTGAACACAACATATACAAATGTTCACATATCTTCCACACTCCATTTGTATGCCATTAATTCTACAGCTTTTTTGTCTGATGTTTTTGCATATATTGATCGCTCAAATCCATTAGATCTGTCCACACCATCCCATCTATATCCAGCCATAATTCCAAATCGGTTCGGTGGTGGTGGAGGCCCTTTGTACTTTGGTAAAGCTGTATTTAAACGTTAAAAATTTAAAAAGTATTTAAACATTGATTGGGATTGGTATCAAGTATAATCGAGAACATTAGTTGTTATATTGAGATAGTAAGTCATTATAACAAGATGTTTAGTCATTATAATAAGATAATAAAGCATTATAAAGAGATAATAAGTTGTATGTGTGAGAAACTAAAACATTCTAACAATGTACTAAGTTGTTATAATGAGACAATATGTCGTAGGTATGAGATAATACTGCAGTATTTACAGAAACATATAACCCTCTCGTGTCGTAGTGTTGGCATGCAATATTTTCTCATAAAATATCACTTGTATATAACAGAAGAATTGACCTACAGGGGAGATCGATTTCCCGTAAAAAATCACTTTACAAACAAGAGTCCAACAGGCCTTAACGGTCACCGGAGTACCATAGCCCAACACAAACTTGTGGAGGAGTCTCATATATGCATTAAATTAAGTTTCATTCTGGAGTTAAAAAATTATAATATTGTAATGACGACCGCCTTCAAACTTGAATCTTTTTTGCTCTCAATCTGACTCCTATTTATTTCATTAACTACATTTACTCTCTCTCTCTCTCTCTCTCTCTCTCATTTTAAATAATATAGATTTTTATGTAAAGTATTTGATACAAGTAGCCTTAGTCAGAAAAAAATGAAATATTAATAACTCGTTATCATAGGAAGGTGACAAAAAAATCGTACGTGCTTTCGATCTTAGCAATAGGTATACCATCTATATTCGAACACAAAATAATGCATGTAGACATGGAATTCAGACATATTGGAAATCACATGTATCTGTGTATACATGTGTGAATAATGATTGCATAACAGTTTTTGTCTGTAACAGCACTCGTGCTTGGACCACGTGCCATGGGAAATTTTATAGAATGTTGAGACCTCTCTCTCTCTCTCTCTCTCTCTCTCTCTCTCTCTCTCTCAATAACTTATCCTAAAAATTGTGATTTAACAATCTGAATCTTAGCAATATAACGCGTTAGTTTCGCTAATAAACGCGTAACTTTCGCGAATTAATGCGAAAACATTATATAAATATTGTCATTTGATACAGAACCCCTATGAAGAAAAACGATTGAAAACAAACACATTTTAAGTTTTATATCATAGAATACTTATTATTCATTATTATTATAATATCCGATTTTTTGTAGTCACAAAAAATATATTCTTATTTTTCAAACATAAGAATTTTGTTGTCACTGTATAAAGCTGAAGGTTTGCAAAGCATATCATAAATGTAATACCCCATGTAAACTCTACTGGAGAGAAAAAAAGTCACCTTTCTTTTCTAAACCCTTTAACTTTTTCTTTTTTATAAAGGTAAGCATAGGATCATCAGCTCTCTCCTGATCTTTCAGCATGGTATCTAAATCTTGATCATCTTTTGAGCGGGCCAAAGGTTTGGTCATTTCATAAACATGATCTTCTAACCGAATTGCTTTTTCCTCCTTTTGCTTCATGCTATAATAAAAAAACAGCATTTAATAGACATTATAAAAAAGATATTAGGTTACCTACCATAAAATTTAAATGAACGGAAAATGATGGACTGTAAACTATACAGTTATTTTTTTGTGACTACCTTACAGTTACTTTTAGTTGAATGTCTATTTATCTATTGTTTTCTGTTGTAGCATGTTACTCTATATACATAATGTTTCAGTTTGTGCGTGCCTGTACGCCGTATACAACCCCTCACACAGGGGAGTCAATATTTCCAATAATAACAGTCAAAGCATCAACACATTTAAAAGTGCATATATTTTGAAAAATATCTTTTCAAAGGTCACACCTATATATCTGACATCCAACTGTAACTGTTTTTTATTACTCCCCACAATCATTTGACTTCAGCACTGTATACAACCCCTATTAACACAGGGAGTCAACAAAGAGTATGGGGGAGTGGATTCCAACTAATGGAGGAGTCAATTTTCCTTGCCTTGGAGACAGGAGTAATTTTGGTCTCACCTTTTGTAAGTATTTATATAAGTATTTCCAAAAACAAGATGCTAATAGGCCTTAACAATCACCCAAGTACCATAGCCCATACAAAAATTGTACAGGAGTCTCATAAATGAATTTAATTGAGTTTCTTCCCTGCCTGAATTCTTTTGGAAAGGACTCTTTATCCTGTAGTTAAATAGCACAAGATATATCGCCCATATCAGAGTGTATGACCTACTACTGAAAAGGTGCACAGCTTCCGTACTAAGTATTTTTTTCCCAGGTATGTTAACTATCAAAATGGGTTTTATGTTTATATGTTTTCATAGATTAACTAAAACAAGGTGGCTAGTATACTACTTATTACTTTACTATCAATAAGTCAACTTGTTTATTTTAAGAAATTTAAAAACTGTTTTTGTTTCAAATAAATATACTATAACTATTTTGATCATACAACTTCTTAATTACATTTTATTTAATGATTAATTACTAAATTATATGAACAAGTGAAGGAAGATAACTCCATTTTGAAGAAGCAATGGAAGATAACTCCATTAACTGTTATAATCCTCTTCCCTGATCTCCTTTCAAATGCTTTCACAATATTATATCGATAGCTTTGATGGACAGCTTCGTAATTTTTTTTCTAAACATGTGAATTAACTCATTTCTTTCATTGAAATTCCTAAGCAGAATAAAATAAGACAAATACATACCCCCCCCCCCCCCCCTTCCCAGCCATAACCCTTGCCTTGCATGCAGGTGAAATGAAATATTACTAAATTTTTTCTAAATATTCAGTTAGTTTTTATTTTGTGTTCTGTGCCTGTAGAGAAGATTTTTATACATTATGTGCATTAACACTATATGGCCATATTGCCCCCCCCCCCCCCACCCCTACTACCTGAGGCCAGGGGCCATGGATTTAACAATTTTGGTACAGGAGTTTGTGGACATCATAACCATGCATTCAGTTTTTTCGCCACATGTGTGGGAGTAAAGAAGATTTTCAAAGATTTAATACTTTTTTACTATATGACTAAATTGGTCACGCCCTAGGGCTAAAGCTCTGTCCCAGGGGTCATGAATTTCACAATTTAGGTAGACACACCTCACAGCCTTATTAGCATATTCGGAGCCTTTCTGATTTTTATATTAACGAAAAGCCAAAAGCCCCCAAGAACTCCTGAATACGTCATTCACGGGATTTTAACGAGACCTGCAGTTTGATCGAGACTCGTGCAAATTGAGAGAGGAGTTTAGATCAAAAAAATTTATGTTTATTCTATCAGCAAGCTTTTCAAATTATATAAAGTTGCAGAACAATTGTTTATCAATGTGCATTCTAAGTTTGGGGTGATTAGCCTTATCTCATTACTAATAAATATTGTTCAGCATGAAACCATCTGAACAGCAGTTTTTGATTTTGTCAACAATCTGAAACGTGCTAGGGGGTAGCCATGTATCGGTAAGCACATACTCACTTACATTGTAAAACTAGATAAATACCTTTTTAAAAACCTGCAATGCAATAATTCCACTGCATGTGTTACCAAAATGTTAATAAATAATGGTCGTTGTGAAATGTGACTTGAAAGACATGTTTTACTTTGAAATGTGTATGCAGGTGTATTATAGTCAGTTTTTACATATATTGGTACCTAGCATACGTTAAAAAAATATTGTATGTTTTTCCTAGAATATTGAGTTTGTGTCAGTCATGCTTTCAGTCATTTCCATACAGAATTTCCTTGACACGTACAATGTACACTGTACATGTTGTTTTGATACCTGTATCTCTTTTAAACTGTTAACTTTATGTCTTATTTATCTATTAACGATGAGAGTGTTTATGAATCAAGGGTCTGCATTTGTTATGTAATTATAACATTATACGATTGAGAGTATGAGTGAGAGAGATAGACTCTCAGAGAGAGAGAGAGAGAGAGAGAGAGAGAGAGAGAGAGAGAGTAATTACAGTGTACATGTAATTGTTATTGATTGCCTTGCTTCCATGAACCATATATATATTTCAATAATGCCTCATTGCACTAGAAATATTGCTGACAAAAGGAGAAAGATCAAGGAGAAAGATCATGGAGAGAGAGAAAGAGAAAGAAAGTATGAAAAGCCATAACAAATTTTATAGTTATATGTCATTTCCCACTTTAAAATGAGTTGTTATAGCTGTTATCATCATGATGGTAATGTTTTGACCTATGTCTCAGAAACTACATTTGCCCATAAAAAAGTGTAAACTAGGACATACCCTTTTGTTTTGATAATGACAGCATTTAGCTTTGTAATGATAGCTAGTGCATCTTTTTTCTTCTAATCTGCAGGTTTACCTGCGGCCTCCAGATGATCTTAAGATCAGGAATATAGAAAATATTGTCATTTTGATATTGCTAATGACCCTGTCAAGTCTGCTATAGTCCAGAAGGTACTTCTTTGTCATGTAATAAACTTACAACTTGTCCTCCATATTCATATATATTTGGTTTAAGCTGATTGAAAGCCAAGCAACATCATCTAAATAGCTACAATGTCTTGTGTAAAATGGAAAGGTTTGTATGGGCATATTGTTGCAAATCTGCATGATTATCTGTATTTGAAGTGGTGGGAACCTCTGAAAGGAATACCAGGAGTTTGAAAATATTATAAATTTAACGAGATGTGTTTTACACTCTCTGAGAAAATGGGATTTGCAAAAATCCCATGAATTTCTTCTGCTGGAAATATGTTTTTCAGATTAGTTTTTATAATAGACGCAATCTTATTTTGGTGTACATAGAATGTTGATAGTTGCAACTTATACAGACATTCATATGTTACATAAGTGTTTATGACTTTGATCTTTGTTCAATATATTTAATATCTTTCTGTCCACTGGAAATCTAAATATCTTTGAAGTTACACCATTGAAGTTACACATTCATTACATTTATCATGTGTGTGCAGAATTGATTGAGCCAGGTTTCCTGGTTTTGTCGTATAAGTGATACATTGTACTGCTTTAAAAAGTATATATCAGTTGTGTCTTACTGGAATATTAGTATATATTTCATTTGTAAAATCATTTGACAAATTTAAAGTGTTTTGCATGACTTAATTGTTTTTGGCTTTTACGGCTTTTAAGATTACTGAAAGTACATGCACATGATGCAACTATCTTTTGACGCTGTATATATAACAAAAAGAAACTGTCAGCTGGGTTTTTTTTGTGGCAAAATGATGTAATACATGTATATACAATATTAGAAAAGATTACATTGTTAGTAATAGCACATTCTTGAATATATAAGTATTTGATGAGTGCACAATGTTTGCAAAAATTACATGTAATTCTCTTAACACTTTATGTTTATTCTATTTTAGATTCCAAACCATGACATTAATGAATATTTCTTGAATGGAATGCATGAGGATTAGGATGGAACCTTATTCTGCCTTTTTACCAACTCACACCATCTTTTCAAGATTTATGGAGCCAACCACAGAAGAAACACGTCATTCATAACATTCTTATTTATGTTACATAACTTTACATGTTACTGGATGAATTGTTTCAACAATAAGTGTTCACATAATGAAAACCAAAAACTGTTTATCGAGTGCACTTATTTTGTATTTTTCCTACCCATCCATCTAACATATGTTTTTATATAACATATTCATATACATGTAACATTTTTGGAAACAGATTTTTTTTTAAAATTGAAATTTAGACTTACTATTTTATACAAGTTTTTTTTAATATACTCTTTTGTATACAAACAGAACAAAAATACTTAGTAACAATGGGAAATGGACATAATATATATAAAAGTGTCTGATAAATGTATAGGTCTTGTTCATGAATAGAAGAAATTGACAGAACAATATTCTGTTTTAGCCATCAAATACAAATATTATTATTTTTTAAGAATATTATTTAATCTAAATAAGATATAAAAGTTTTTTCCCCTTTATTCCAATGTTTGGAAACAAATCCAATATATGATTAAAATTGCTGTACAGTATTTCCTATTGATCCCTGTAATATATCACTTTAGTTTCTTGAACAGCATGTTTATTTTTATTTTTTTTTCTTAAAATGATGTATACAGGGTCATTAATTTATTTTCATTATATTCAACTAGACAAGTAGACCTTCTGCAACATTTTCATTGTTTAAATGGTATGGAGTTTTATTTAATTACCTTTCATATGAAAAATGACATCTAAATCTTTTAAAATTGCTGTACACTTTATTTATGTTGAACTTTGTGTCTATTAGTATTATGATTTTTTTTAGAATGATATATGTAATTTCATTAATTTATTTTTCATTTTAAGAAAATTCATTTAAGGTCAGATGACACGTTCCTCAATTTTAGATAACTATTCCAGGAATTTGTTAATGGTTTACTACTACTTTGACAAGCTTTCTTGCAAAAAATTACGGTACCTTACCAGGCATTTCTGCAAAATACTAGAGTATGCAATTTTCTATATAATCTTCTTGAAAATACACTGAATTGCTGATATAAAAATAAATACATCTACAGCACAGCAAAATTCACTAAATTAGAACTATATCTCCGCCGGGGCGGGGCTTTGAACTCACGACCTCTAGAATCTATACGTATCTGGCAGTGAGCGGCCACGGTTCTAACCACTCGACCATCTAGACATATAACAAAATCCAAGTAAATTTTTATCTTTTTTAAAGTAATTATAAAATTAATATTTTTTATTGGAACTCTTTATTACGAGGAGATACAAAAAAGATTCTTGAGGAACATGTCGTCTGACCTTAAAAAAAGATCTCTTACACATACCATTTAACCTTTCAAAGTTGCTATGTGGGAGATTCTCCCCCTTACCAACTTGGCTAAGGGGGAGATTTTGCGTAAACGACGTTTTTTCACGTGAAATGCAAATATATATATATAAATACTGTTAGATACCTTATATTACCATTGTAATTAATGCAGTTGCAATCATTTTAAATTTTATCATTTCTATGACTACCAGTGTGCAATTACAACTTGTGTTGCTGTACAAGTTCAGAAAACTATTATTTTGTTTGCATGGTACAATACAAGAAGTCAATATAGTGCCACTTTTTATATTAAGTCTTTCTATTGTTCAGTATTGAACCATCACTGCATGCTGACATCTAGGGTAAACACAGAAAATTTATTTTGCCTATTTTGAATTTGCAGTGAAACCCAGTTAAGAAAATACCAGAAAATAATATTCATTAAAATTATTTTTTGCCTTATATATAGGATAGATTCACTGGCGTCGGAAGCAAATTGAAAGTGGGGGGGCTAGACTAATCCTGAAATATTGAGAAAAAAGTAATTCCCAAAATCATGGAAATCCTAATCCGTGGGGGGGGGGGGGGGGGGGGGGGGGGGGGGGGGAGTATACCTATACTTCCCGTAAAAAAAAAATTACTGACCCAAATTTTTTTTCTCTCCAAATATCATGAAATTCCTAATCCGTGGGGGGGGGGGAGTAGTGTCCTTGTGAATCCAACTTTTCAATCTTTCAAGGTAAATTTAGAATCATTTCCTGCGAGAAAAAGTGGGGGGGGCTGAACCCTCTATTATGCTATGTTTCTAATGGTAAGGTATAAATTTGCAAAAAAAGTGGGGGGGCTAAGCCCCCCCTAGCCCCCCCGGTTCCGACGCCTATGAGATTTTTAATTCACAAAACAATTTTAACATGTATTTCTCCAGTATCATTTAAAAATGATCTCTGTTGTAATGTCTATAGCATCCCTGTAATTCATAGTACCGTTACTATAAACTTTAAAAACTCTTGTGAAATGCTTTTACACTTTTTCCTCGAGCTTCACTTTATTGGTAGCTTGTATGACACTCAGTGTTCCAAACTCACTTTGATTTTTACCGACCCTGCTGGCCAGACAGAATTAGTCACGACTCACTGCACGTGGCTTGGGTGCTTTACCTGTGCACCTGTTAAGTTACACCACTGGCTGTTACTGTTTTCTTTGGTGTTACAGAGTAAATTCAAGATGTTTTAAGCTTTCACTTATTTTTTTACTGTGGAATCATTTAATTTCGTGGGGGCCAATTTTCGAGGATTGTGGGTTTTTTGCTTGTTCGTGGGGATCTAATTTCGTGGATGAGTCAGTTTTCAGTTTCAGTAGGTAAACCAAACCTTTTATGATTACTTTTCATTGAGGATCTAAATTCATGGGTGAGAGCTACCCACAAATACCACGAAAATTGAGCCACCACGAATTCTAATGATTCCACAGTATAAGGCCTATGCATAACTAAATACATAACTGAGTTAAGTAAAATCCAGAAGTAATCATTAAAAGAAAACTGGGCTATAACATGTCATACTATGATCACGGTAGACAGTACTTGGATGGATTTTGATATATTCAAGCTACACAGCATCTTTTTGAGTCACAAAATCAGAGGAAACCCGCAGTGGATGTTGAAATTTGCATGTACAGATTCGGCATTTGGGGGGGGGTATGGGGGAGACAAATACGATTACGGGAGAAAGGTTGCATCTTAGATTTTTAAGCCGTTTTGCGGGAGTCTCCCGCGCAATGCAGGAGGGTTAACAGGTATGCTTACAACCTGTGTATTTTTTTTTCAATTTACATAATACAGTGTATTAATTGAATATAGTTGTGTAGATTTATACATGTACCTACAAGTAATATAAATTTAATATTCACCAGGTACATGTACCAGCCTACTATATTTGATAAATAAATGTACTTCTTCCATGCATTTTTCATGCCTTTACTCACTGTTGTATGTATTATGTATAATTAAAATTCTCTGAAAACTTTTCTAAATTTATTTATTTCAATAAGATTAAGAAACGTTTTCAAGAGTTGTCTCTCTTAAAGACAATAATGAATGCTCCCCAGGGTTCATGACCCTGAATATTGAGTAGGCTGTGGTGTGTAGAGGAGTCCGTGGACATCATAACCATGCACTCAGTTTTATTCAAATACTAGACTTTGACCCGTACTTGCACGGGTTGACATTGCATATTATGTATGTCGGGCATTTACGAAATAGATACATCATTTGCACACCATGTTGACATTCAGAATTGGAATTTTTCAAATTAAACACACAATCGGATCATCACTCATTGTTCCGATTGATTTAACGCACCGAGTTAGAGTTATCTCCCGTATTTTCTTTCATACACAGAGTATTAAGCAAATTTTAAATAAAAATTTACATGTACTTGTATCATCGTTTTTGAGTTTATCCATGCAAATGTGATATTGTGGAAACATAAACTAAAGAGCATCCTGTGATTTGGCGTGAATGTAATGCGCATGCGCAAGATTGTAAAATACAAAAAATTTAGACGATTTTCAAATTTTTTAAAGGAATTTTCATTGATTATTAATAAGCGAAGCCTAATTGAGAAAAAATAAAAACAAATTGGTAATCTCCAAGTACCCATGATGTTAAAAATATATAAAACAAAAGACAGTACTCTTCCAAATTCTCAATATTAAAGCCCCAAAATTTTAGTCTTTTATTTTAATATAGTAGTTTATGGAAACATACACTATAAAGAGCATCCCGTGATTTAGCGTGAATGTAATGCACGTGCGCAAGATTGTAAAATACGAACAATTCAGACAATTTCTGGATTTTTTAAAGGAATTTTCGTTGATTATTAATTAGCGAAGCCTAATTGAGAAAAAATAAAAACAAATTGGTAATCTCCAAGTACCAATGATGTTAAAAATATATAAAACAAAAGACAGTACTCTTCCGATTTCGATTAAAGCCAAAAAATTTGAGTCTATTATTTTAATATAGTAGTATAGATAAATGGGAGTAGAGAAGTAGATTTTCTAAGATTAAATACATACTCATTATATGGCCACAGTGGCCTTACCCTACAGCCTGAACTCCTGACCAAAGGGCCATCGATTTCACGATTTTGGTAGAGGGCTTCATGGACATCATAACCATGTGTAGAAGTAGAGGAGAAGATTTTTGAAAATTTTGGTTTTTTTGGCATATTTTGCCCCTATGTGGCCCCCTGGGGGAGGTAGAGCCATGGATTTTAAAATTTAGATTCCTCTTACCATAGAGATGCTTCACACTTAAAATGGTATCAATTGGTCATGTAGTTTTCAAGAAGTTAAAAATATAAAATTGTTAAAGCACGGCGCACGGAGACGAATGAAGACCAATTGCAATAGGTCACCTGAGTCACTACGCCGTACAGGCTGGCCCCTAAAGCGATCTTTTCCAGATATCCCAAGAACGGTACATAACTTGTAAACACTTATTGAACCAGATGTGTCTGAAATAACAAGAGCTTTCTTGAACACCAAGAAAAAGGAGTGATCCCTTAAATTAGGGATCGAGAGGGCTCTATGGTATTTTAATAATAACTTTTCACTGTGAATATTTTGTGATGCGTTATAATAGCAAATAATGTTCATCGTAACATTGTTTATCTATACATGATAAGTGTTTGCTCATCTGTAATGTAATTAAGGGGTTTATGGGGACCAGAAGTCCAAAATTTTGATCATCAATATCTCAAAATGAAGAAAATTTTTGATATTAAGCAATATTGAACAAAAGATGCTCAAAATAATGTGCCTAATGATATGCAACCATAATTTGATTGTTATTCGGTCCCTAAAAGGAGTTATAGGGTTGGCCCCTTAAGCGATCTTTTCCAGATATCTTGTGAACGATACATGATTAGTAAACACTTAATGAACCAAATGTGTTTGAAATGAGCTTTTATTTAACACCAAGAAAAAAAGGTGCTGGCCCTTTAAATTAGGGATTGAGAAGGCTCTACAGTCTTTTAGTGATAATTTTTAACTGTGAAATATTTTGTGATACGTTATAGTAGCAATTATGTTCAACGTAACATTGTTTATCTATACATGATAAGTGTTTGCTCCTCTGTTATGTAATTAAGGACTTTTAGGGGCCAGAAGTTCAAAATTTTGATCATCAATATCTCAAAATTGAGAATAATTTTGAAAAGCATCATTGAACAAAAGATGCTGTAAATGTTGTCAGTGCTAAAAAATATGCAACCACATTTTGTTTGTTAACCGTTTCCTAAAAGAAGTTATAGGGCAGCACTTTAAATGATCTTCTGCCAAAATCTAAAGAATGGTAACAAATTTGTTATTACTTATTACACAAAATGTATTTGATTCAAAAGAACTTTAATAATTATGAAGAAAAAGGGCTGGTCCTTCAAATTAGGTATCAATGGTTTCCCCATAAGACTGATATATACTTTTAATGTCAAACATTTTTTTTCCTTCTTTCTTCTTCTTCCACCTCTTAGTTTTTATCACATTTAATAGAAACCCAAGACAGGAACACATACAACATTTGTTGTTCTGTTTTTATTTACAGTTACTTAGCCTTTCCATTTCTGGCTTCAGTCTCTTATTTGATATTTATCAACATATTTTCACAAAACTTTATATTCTATTCTAACTTATATTCTATTGTTCTTGATTATCAAATCTATTTCATGAACATAACAAATATTTGTATATGTATTGCTTGTATTACTTCGTTAATAATAAAAAAAAAAATTGGGCCAGGCACGAATTTTGCACAGGTATGGGCACCTGCTGCACCAACGTGGGATATTCAGTCTACATACATCCTATGTCCTTACCCTTTTCCCCATTCATCATATCTGGCATCTAATTTTTCTGTCTGTTTAATTTCCTCCTGTGTAGGTTCAGCACCCTTTTTTTTTTGCTGTCTTCCACTCTTCCTATATTGGGTTACAGCATTTTCTCCTAGAAGTTTAGAATTTATCTACAATATAATGAATAAAGCAGTCAATTAAATATAGTTATTAAAGATGACACAGCTCACAGAGACAATGCATCACCATTATAAGACCACTTTTATCATATTATATAAACATAGGTAATCACAGATTACAAAGCTCACCGAGACGAGACATCACCCTTATGAGACTTCACCTTATGAGACCACCTTTATCATATTAAATGAAAATCATACTTTATGATCTTCGATATTCATGGATCCGATTCTGTTATGTTACAATATCATATATCATCTGTTAAAAAATTGTATGATAATCATATGTTCATATGTTAATCAATACAATAATATAAAATTTAATATTGCATCCTATCATATTTACAACATTTATGATACATATATCATATAATACAATAAAATACCATAATAAACAATGATGAGATATGATATTGTAAGGTATGATATGACATTGTATTGTGTTATAAGTTATTGTATTTGATCAAATAATACAATATCATAATATATAAAACAATATAGTATTATATTACAATATCATATTACATAATACATCATAACATTGAAACATATGATATTAGATTGTATAATATAGTATGATATTGTATGATACTGTATCATTTTTGATACATAATATGATATTGTATGATATGATACAATATAATTTGATACAACATTGTATCATATCAAATGATACAATATTATGTGATAATTAAAAGTAAAATATTATATAATACAATATTATATTATACATTGTATCATATGATACAATTATATATTTTATAATATCATACAATACAATTTCATATGATGTGATAATATATCATATAATAAACCAATATCATATTATACAATATCGTATGATACGATATTACATATTGTTTTCCCTTGGACTGAAATGTCACATTTTCATTGGTTTAAACATAGCACGTGATTGCCTCATATATCTCTATATTTGTTTTGTGAGAAATAATATTAGGCAATATGGCCGTCATTGGTCGACGCTTCGCTTACTCATTTCGACATTTCATAGTATTTAATACATAAACCGCATGTCGTAAGTTCTTAAAGTATTTGGAGTAGTTGCCCTTTGAAATTCTTTAAAATTAGAGTAGTTGCCCTTAGAATATTGACGTCACATTGTTTTGTCTGGAGCAGAACAAAATGGCAGCATCGAAATTTTCTCAAATCTCTGCAGAGGAAAGGGAGAAAACATTTAAAATTGAATAGCAACAAAACATTGTAAGTAAACATGGGTGAAGCAAGGATTTTTAAAGAGTATTTAGGTGAGATTGAAAATTTTGAAGAGTTTAAATGAGTTAAATTGGACGAGATGTTAGGCATCTTGTACATGGCTTTGCGTAGATCATCGCTATTCGTGAATAAATATGTCGCTTGATAGTCCTCGGGAAAACAAAACACTTATTAGGTAAGTTACTGACTCACTACGGAAATATATTGGGTTGATCAATCTCATAGACGGCTCGGCTTCGCCTCGCCATCTATGAGATTGATCAACCCAATATATTTCCGTAGTGAGTCAGTAACTAACCTAATAAGTAATAATATTACAGTATCATATTATACAATTTCATGTGATATAATTCTATATTACAGAAACTAATATCATATAATTTCATTATACAATATAATATGATACAATATTATAAAATATACAATATTGTATCATAGGATACAATATTATATTTGCAATATCTTATTCATGTAATAGTATCATGTGATAAAATAATAAATCAATAATACAATACAATATTATACAATATTGTATCATAATTTACAATACTATACATAACGATATCATGATACAATATCATAACATAAAATATCAAAAAAATTGATACAATATCATATCGTATCATATAACTTTTTATTATATTACATATGATATTATATTGTATCATATTAAACAATAATGTTTCATATTATACAATACTATATCATAGGAATCATGTTATATCATTTATCAACAAACACATCTATCTTTCGAGCTGGTTTGAGTGAGGTAGGAAATTTCATTAGCATCCTTGATAATGGAGATCAGGCTCTGCATCTGAAGCAACCTCTGCGTTTCATTTATAATATAGTTAAATCAACTATGCAAGCTATCATCAACAAACACATCTATCTTTCGAGCTGGTTTGAGTGAGGTAGGAAATTTCATTAGCATCCTTGATAATGGAGATCAGGCTCTGCATCTGAAGCAACCTCTGCGTTTCATTTATAATATAGTTAAATCAACTATGCAAGCTATCATCTATAAAGCATGTGACCTGTTCCAAAAAAACTAAACCTCATCCAGCATCCGAAACCTATGGCTCAGATTCAGCATTCAAGCCTGTCAGGTGCATCAGTATACATAAGACGCATCTCCATGCAAGTTTGGTGAAGTTCAGACCAGTAATAACTAAGATATAATCATCAGAGGGCACTAGCAATTAAAACCTTAACCTGCTCCAGCATCCGCAACCTATGGCTCAGATTCAACATCCATGCCTGTCAGATGCATCTGTGTCATAAGTGTAACGTACTTGATATGATTGTAAATATATATGTTTGAATTTCCCGCTTTTCTTTTTACTCTCTAAACCTGTCACTGGAGTGACGTGTACACGGCTAATTTTAAATACCGCACTCCAGTCCGTGCAGTCCAGCAGAGTGGACGTGTGTCTATTTAGAAGCACGTGGTAGTCACCAAGATTGGGAAATTCTCCCTACTTTGTTCATTTCCGAATGTTTGTCACCATTTTCAAGGTATTTGTTTGTTTTTTAATGTTATGTATGTTTAATTGGTTTGTTTGCTATGTTAGAAAGCTTAGTTTTAAAAGCACGTGTTCGAATGGAAAATTGTCATTTTAGAACTGAACACTAACGATAAATTGTTTCAAGTATATTCCATTCTATTTTAAAAGAAATTGTGTTAAAGGGGATGACGGTTTATACCAGCTGAATTGTGACTACAAAGTCGGAGACGAGTACGGAGCGCCAGACCCGCCATTTTCCATCCATATCGGGGACACGTGGCGTCGATGTACGTGTATGGTGTATGGTGACCGGGAGCGGTCTACGCTGGAGACGTTGGTATATGTGTGTTGTGTTGTGGTGTCCTAACGTACCGGAGCAACGGTTGTGTCATCTGTCCGTGTGTCTGTGTGTCCGTGTGTTGGTCTATGTGATGTCCGGGGTTTGGGTGAAAAGTCACCGGAAATATACCGAGGAACCAGGAAAGGAAATGTGACGAAATTTATTGAAATTTCACTTTCATTGTTTTGAATATTTGGTTCTCGTATAATTGTAGTGATATTTTTGTGAAATTGATTTGAAAGTTGATAAACGAATTTAGAGAAATTATTTGAAAATCTAAATATATGTGAATCAATTTAAGTGTTTAAATTTTGGAAAGAATATTTTGTTTTGAAGTCAATTTAAAGATTTGTTGTTGAAATTAGAGTCGACTCTCTCTTTTAGAATCTGGTTTAATATTTCTTTCATTTATTTTTTTTCTTGTATGTATTTTTTTTCTTATTAAATATTTGTTTGTTTATTTTGGTGTTTTGGTTGTTTCTGATACAGACATCTGGCAATTCCAAAGAACTCGTCTGATCATTATATCAGTTCAGGATATATGATTCATGACATTTTGGTGGCAGCGGTGGGATTGCTTTGATTGCTGTGTTAGTTACAACCTTTACAAAGTGGGCAGAATTCACCCATCCCTTGTGAGTATTTTCTCTTCATTTCTCTAGTCCTGCTCTAATTTCAGCCTTACTATCTCTGTTTCAGTTAGGTGTTGAATCATGTCGGAGTTACCGTCGTGGGTTAATGATCAGATTAAGAAGGGGGCATCATTGTCTGATTGTTTAGAAATGTTGAAGTTGTTGAGTGAGAAGGACAGGGAAGAGAGAAAGATTGAACGGGAAGAGAGACAGGCTGAGCGTGAGATGAAGAAAGCTGCGTTGGATCATGAGTTTAAGGTTAAGGAGTTAGCATTGAAAGAGGAAGAGTTAAAGGTAGCTAGAGCTAATGGAGGGAAATTAAATGGTAGTTCATCTGTCCAGAATTCTCATGTTAAGCTTCCTAAGTTGGAAGAAGGTCAAGATATTGATGTGTTTTTGAGATCATTTGAGAAACTTGCAGCGTTGCATAAATGGGATAAGTCTGAATGGGCTATTCATTTGGTACCACTATTGACAGGTAAGGCATTGGAAGCTTACTCTCGTCTAAGCGATGGTGAAAGTGGTAAGTATGATAAGATTAAGGAGGCAATACTCAAACGATATGAGTTAACTTCAGAAGCTTATAGAGAAAAGTTTCGACAGGCAAGGCAACAATCTGATGAATCATTCAAGGATTATCAGGTACGTACAGAAAAGTATTTATCGCACTGGTGTGAAAGAGAAGATATTCATGGGCAATATAACAGTCTGTACGATTTGGTGTTGAGAGAGCAATTGCTTAAGTTTTGTGATAAAGATTTGCAGGTATGGGTTCATGAACATCGACCAAAGAATGTTAAGGAAGTGATCGATTTGGTTGAGGCCTATCAAACAGCTCACAAAAGGTTGACGTTCGGAGGGAACCGCAAAAATGGAACAGATCGAAATTCTCAAGGTAATTTCAATGTAAATCAGGGGCAATTTAAAGCTGAACAAGGAAAAGGCCCGCAGGTCAAAGACAGAGCCTGTTACTATTGTAAGAGGCCTGGGCATATCCAGAGAGACTGTTCTCTTTACAACCGAGGACAGTATAGAAAACCCGAGGACAAGAAGTTTGGTAAGCTTGGGTTGTGTTTGTCAGAACACGAAAATAAGCAACATACAGAGGGGGGAAAACCTGACTTGTATACAAGTGCAGCGTTGGTCAAACTCCCTGGGGTAAGTACAGGGGATACAAAAGATGTAGATGATAATTCAGTACCAGGTTTGGATATTTCTAGGGGAAGTGTAGGAGGTAAAGAGGCAACAGTTTTGAGAGATACTGGTTGTTCAACTGTATTCGTCCACAGTCGTCTAGTCGAGAAGGAGCAAATGACTGGGAGAGGAAGGAAGATAATTCTTGCTGATGGGTCCGAGAAACAATGCCAAGAAGCGTGTGTAGAGATAGATACGCCATTTATAAAAGGTAAATTGTTTGCTCTTATCTTAGATTCTCCATTTGCTGACGTCATACTTGGAAACGTAATAGACAAGATCGAGAAAATGGAAGTTGAGAAACCAGCTGACTGTTTGGCAGTTCAGACAAGAGCACAGACTCGATTGGAAGCAGAGGAAACGAAGCCTAGACCAAAGAAGACAGATGATGGTGAGCTAAAATTTGACATTTGTGATACAGAGACATTGATCAAATTGCAGGAAACTGATCCTAGCCTGACACGTGTGAGGGAAATGACATTTGAAAAGCCAGACGAAGGTCAGTCATACTACACTCTCAAGGACAAGATTCTCTACAGGGTATTTCCTCGTGAGGTAGGAAATGACATATTTCAGATTGTCCTTCCCCATAAATACAGGTCGTTGGCACTTGAAATGGCACATGACATTCCTATGTCGGGTCATATGGGAGTAAAGAAGACCAGAAACAGGATTTTACAGCATTTCTTTTGGCCTGGAATTTTTTCAGACACATCAAAATACTGCAGATCCTGTCCAGAGTGTCAAAAAGGTACGGCGAAAGGAAGAGTGAAAAAGGTACCACTTGTAAGTATACCTACTATCGACGAACCATTTCAGCGAATTGCACTAGATTTTGTAGGTCCTTTGCCATTGACAGAATCCAAGAACAGATTTGTTTTGGTATGTGTAGATTATGCTACAAAGTATCCAATTGCAGTAGCTCTAAAAAACCAAGAGGCGGAGACAGTAGCAGAGGCCTTGATGGGAATATTTGCTGACGTGGGTTTTCCAAATGAAATCCTCACAGATCAAGGCAGTAACTTTATGTCCGAGTTGATACAAGAACTGTGTAGATTACTGAAGGTGAGTAAATTGGTAAGTTCTCCGTATCACCCTCAAACAAATGGCCTGGTGGAAAAGTTTAATGGCACTTTAAAGAAAATGTTGAAGGCATATGCGGTCAAAGAACCCTCAAAGTGGGACAAACATCTTCCTTATGTTCTATTTGCTTATAGGGAGGTTCCAAACGAAACCACTGGATTTTCTCCTTTTGAAATGCTTTTTGCAAGGCAGGTACGAGGTCCTTTAGCAGTCCTGAAAGATCACTGGGAAGAACCAGAGAATTGTCAGTCATCTGTTCTGAGTTACCTACTCGAAACAAGGGAGCGATTGAAGGAGTGCACAGAGCTCGCAAAAGAGAAGGAAAAAGTCGAAAAGCACAAGCAGAAAGTGTATTACGACAGGAAAGCTAGAACAAGACAATACGAGGTAGGTGACAAAGTTTTAGTATTGCTACCATCTAATACATCAAAATTACTTGCACAGTGGAAAGGTCCATTCGAGATAACAGAGAAAGTCGGTAATGTTGACTACAGAGTTAAGGTGAAAAGGAACAAAGAGACAGTATTTCATGTCAACATGCTGAAAAAATGGTATGATCGTGAGGACAAATGTGAACAAGACTTGTCGAAAGAACATTTATCAGCTATTGACATACTGGGAGGTGTGTATGAGAGTATGGACTACGATTCTGAATTTAACGACAGAGCATCACCTTCGTTAGAACTTCAAAAAGGGGCTGAAGATGTAATTTTTTCCAATACACTGTCGAATACTCAGGTTTGTCAGTTAAGAGGTTTGTTGAATGAGTTTTCTGATGTTTTTAGCGATATACCCAACAGAACAGATGTAGTTCAGCATTCAGTAAAACTTAAGTCAGACGATCCCGTCCATAAGAAGCCGTATCCTGTGCCCTACGCACTGAGGGAACGCATGCAGAAAGAGATAGATAATATGACCGAGGTTGGTATTATTGAACCCTCAACAAGCCCTTATGCGTCACCAGTGGTTTTGGTAAGAAAAGATGACTCTTCTATCAGATTCTGTTGTGATTATAGAGCGTTAAATAGTATCACTGTATTTGATCCAAGACCAATGCCGCGCATGGATGACCTTTTGAACGAGGTGAGTAGAGCAAAGTTTATCAGCAAAATTGATCTTACAAAAGGCTACTGGCAGATCCCGCTAGATGAGGACGCAAAGCAGAAGAGCGCATTTGTGACCCCCATGGGCCACTATCAATTCACGGTAATGCCGTTCGGTATGGTAAATGCACCTGCAACTTTTGTCAGATTGATGCACAAAGTTCTCGATGGTTTGCATTCATTTGTTCAATGTTTTATAGATGATATTGGAATCTACAGTGAGACTTGGGACGATCATCTCCAGCATTTGAGAGTAGTTTTCCAGCGATTGAGGGATGCAAAGTTGTCTGCAAAGCCATCTAAGTGTTGTTTTGGGTTTGATCAACTAGAATTTCTGGGACATGTGGTCGGAAAAGGTATTGTCTCTCCTAAGCAAAGTAAAGTTCAGGCAATTCAGAAATTCCCTGTTCCTACTACAAAAAAGCATGTTCGATCATTTTTAGGGACCATAGGCTTTTACCGGAAATTCATTCCACATTTTTCAGAACTAGCTTCACCTTTGTTTGATCTTACTAGAAAGAAAGGTTGTTCTAAGATAGTTTGGCTTCCAGTGCATCAGAAGGCTTTTGATTCATTAAAGAATGCTATAGCTAGTAACCCAGTGTTGCGTAGTCCAGATTTTAGTAAGTTGTTCTATCTGCGCACTGATGCATCAGATTGTGGAGTTGGGGCGGTATTAGAACAGAATTTTGAAGATGGTAGACATCCAATTCTTTATCTCAGTAAGAAATTGTCAGATACTGAAAAGAGATACGCAGTGATTGAAAAAGAATGTTTTGCAATTATCTGGAGTATTAAGTCGCTCAGAGTTTTTCTTGAAGGTCGATCATTTGTGGTTGAGTCTGATCATGCTCCACTGCAGTGGCTAGATAGAATAAAGATGACAAATCAGAGGTTACTTCGTTGGAGTTTGACACTTCAAGAGTTCAATTTTGAGGTTGTTCATGTAAAGGGGAAAGATAATGTTGTTGCAGATTATTTGTCGAGAATAGATTCATCCTCTTGAAATTGTGTAAATATTTAGAGATGGTTTGTTATTTTGTGTTGTATGTTTGACATTTAGTGTTATCAAGTTCGTTAGAGTTTTGGTCGGACTAATGGCATTAGTCTTCTAAATGGGGACGTTTGTAACGTACTTGATATGATTGTAAATATATATGTTTGAATTTCCCGCTTTTCTTTTTACTCTCTAAACCTGTCACTGGAGTGACGTGTACACGGCTAATTTTAAATACCGCACTCCAGTCCGTGCAGTCCAGCAGAGTGGACGTGTGTCTATTTAGAAGCACGTGGTAGTCACCAAGATTGGGAAATTCTCCCTACTTTGTTCATTTCCGAATGTTTGTCACCATTTTCAAGGTATTTGTTTGTTTTTTAATGTTATGTATGTTTAATTGGTTTGTTTGCTATGTTAGAAAGCTTAGTTTTAAAAGCACGTGTTCGAATGGAAAATTGTCATTTTAGAACTGAACACTAACGATAAATTGTTTCAAGTATATTCCATTCTATTTTAAAAGAAATTGTGTTAAAGGGGATGACGGTTTATACCAGCTGAATTGTGACTACAAAGTCGGAGACGAGTACGGAGCGCCAGACCCGCCATTTTCCATCCATATCGGGGACACGTGGCGTCGATGTACGTGTATGGTGTATGGTGACCGGGAGCGGTCTACGCTGGAGACGTTGGTATATGTGTGTTGTGTTGTGGTGTCCTAACGTACCGGAGCAACGGTTGTGTCATCTGTCCGTGTGTCTGTGTGTCCGTGTGTTGGTCTATGTGATGTCCGGGGTTTGGGTGAAAAGTCACCGGAAATATACCGAGGAACCAGGAAAGGAAATGTGACGAAATTTATTGAAATTTCACTTTCATTGTTTTGAATATTTGGTTCTCGTATAATTGTAGTGATATTTTTGTGAAATTGATTTGAAAGTTGATAAACGAATTTAGAGAAATTATTTGAAAATCTAAATATATGTGAATCAATTTAAGTGTTTAAATTTTGGAAAGAATATTTTGTTTTGAAGTCAATTTAAAGATTTGTTGTTGAAATTAGAGTCGACTCTCTCTTTTAGAATCTGGTTTAATATTTCTTTCATTTATTTTTTTTCTTGTATGTATTTTTTTTCTTATTAAATATTTGTTTGTTTATTTTGGTGTTTTGGTTGTTTCTGATACAGACATCTGGCAATTCCAAAGAACTCGTCTGATCATTATATCAGTTCAGGATATATGATTCATGACAATAAGACACACCATCCATTCAAGTTTGGTGAAGTTAGGACCTGTAATAACTAAGATATATTTTTTAGCATCCTTGATAATCGAGATAAAGCTCTGCATCTGTAGCTTCCTCTGTGATTCATTCATATTACAGTTTAATCAACTATGCAAGTTTGAAATAGTACTATTATCTATTAAACATGTGACCTGTTCCAAAAAACATAACCATATCCAGCATCTGAAACCTATGGCTCAGACTCAGCATTCAAGCCTGTCAGGTGCATCAGTATCATAAGACGCACCATCAATGGAAGTTTGGTGAAGTTAGGACAAGTAATAACTAAGATATAATCATCAGAGGGCACCTGTTTCAAATACTTTAACAAGCTCTAAAAACCTTAACCTCCTCCAGCATCCGCAACCTATGGCTCAGATTAAGCATTCAAGCCTGTCAGGTGCATCAGTATCATAAGACGCACCATCCATGGTAGTCTGGTGAAGTTAGGACAAGCAGTAACTAAGATATAATCATCAGAGGGCACCTGCAACAAAAACTTTAACCAGCTCTAAAAACCTTAACCTCCTTCAGCATCTGTAACCTATAGCTCAGATTCAGCACCCAAGCCTGCCTGGTGCATCAGTATCATAAGACATCCATGCAAGTTTGGTGAAGTACGGACCAGCAGTAACTTAGATATTGCTATCAAAGGGCACCTGCAACAAAAACCTTAACCTGCTCCAACAACCTTTACTTCCTCCAGCATCCGAAACCTATAGCTCAGATTCAGCACTTCAGCCTGTCTGGTGCATCAGTATCATAAGACACACCATCCATGCAAGTTTGGTGAAATACGCACCTGCAGTAACTTAGATATTGCTATCAAAGGGCACCTGCAACAAAAACTTTAACCAGGTCCAACAACCTTAACCTCCTCCAGCATCTGAAATTTAGGACTAAGATTCAGCATCCAAGTCTTTCAAGTCCATAAGTAGGTCCAGATGCATCATCCATGCAAGTTTGGTGAAGATAGGACAAGTAATAGCTTAGAAACAGGACCTGCAACAAAAACTTTAACCAGGTCCGGACGCCGACGCCGACACCGATGCCGACGCCGAGGGTATAGCATAAGCCCCCCCTGACTTCGTCTCAGTGAGCTAAAAATCATATATACAGTCAAACTTCGAGTTTTTCGAGTTTCAGATTTTAAAATAATTTCATTACATGTTAAATCGTTAATGGATCAAACTAGCGTTTTATCTTTGCAAAAAGGTCAAAATATAAATAAGAGAAAGAAATTGCATTATTTTTCTTTATGACAATTTTAATTATTTTAAAAAGTTTAAATTTGCATTTGATGTCATGGTTCATTCCGATAAAAAAATATAGAGGAAAAAGTAATTAATGTGCAATCTGCACTTTCACCAAATACACCGTAGCACCAAATGAAGCATACAGACCCCAACATTTTGTTTTGAATTTTGGTTAAGCAATGTGTGTAGATTTTTTTAAAAATACTTAAGAAAAAAACTTAAAGACTTTTGATAGCAGGATCCAACGTCCTTAAAGGGAGGCACGTCTGATTTGGGTTATTTTGTGGAAAAACTACAACGGCAAAACTCTACCCTAAGGCTTAATTTTTTAACCATATGTACTTTACGCCAACTCTATTTTATTTACAAAGTTTCAAAAATAAACCCTTTGGCTCATTTTCGGGGCCATCTCAAAATACTGGTACATTTTCTATAGGAATATACAGTGGGGCCTCAGATATCCGGACGCCAAATAACCAAACACGTCATTTTACAGATGATTTTATTTGGGAACAGATTTTTTATATTTTGTCTCATTTATCCGGAATTCCACGTTCCGGATCCAGACGGTCTGTTTTTACCACAAAACACTGTTTAACTATCAATCTTGCTTCATTTAACAGGACGATAAAATTTGATGATACCCCGTTCAATACTACTGAAAGATTATGCCTGTCAATTGATTTTCACACCTTTTTTACTTGCTAGACCCTCATGAGTAGCTTGTATAAACACTGACTTCCAAAATCACTTTCAAAATTACAGACAGTGCTGGCCAGACAGGATTACGTAGTCACGCCTCACAGCACGTGCCTTAACATCTTAACCTGTCACCTGTCAAGTGCCATCGCTTTTTTAAACATCCCCACATTGAAGAAAAATGTGCTTATTAAATCAAGACAAGAGGCCCATGGGGCCCCATTGCTCACCTGAGAAACAATGAAAAAGGGTATGGCCCTTAATTTTCACAACTTTGAATCTCCTTTGCCTAAGGATGATTTGTGCCAAGTTTGGTTGAAATTGACCCAGTAGTTCTTGAGAAGATGTTGAAAATGTGAAAAGTTTACGGACAGACAGACGAAAGACAAAATGTGATCAGAAAAGCTCACTTGAGCTTTCAGCTCAGGTGAGCTAAAACCTGTACGAAAACTATTTCCGTTGGAAACAAAAGACCTTAATACTTCTTCCATGAGCTTAACCTTATACCTAGAAATATGGCTCTTAGTCACCGCACACTCTTCACCCAAAGGCACTCTGTGGGTGAAGTATAAGCCAGATTGGGCCAAGGGGAGAAAGAAAATGCTCTGGACAAGCAATCTCAGACAGACAGACAGACAGATGGATGGCAGACTGACTGACTGATCACAAAAGGGTGCCTGCAGAGCGGGGTCATAATGAATATATACATATTCAATTTAATGAAACAGTTATACAGTTGCAGTGAGTGGGATAGCTCTTTCATAACTATTCAAAAAGTTTCTGTAATTGGTTTGATAAACAAGAGGCCCATTGGCCATATTGCTCACCTGGGAAACAACAGGTATGATAACTAGATCTTGTTATGAGTAACGAGTAGGTCTTCCATCCGATTTTGTTTAATATGATACGAATAAATATCGATACTCTCTTCCAAATCTGAGATCCTGGTGAAACTAGGTTTTTTGTCTCGAGACCGAAAACGGACGAACATAGGTGATTAATGAGAATAAAAGCTGGTTTTTTTTTTTATACAATTGCCTAAAGTACATCACTGTTTATCATGCTAGATGAAACACCAAAGACAATCGGGTAAACTTGATAAAACATGAATTGTTTGAACTCTTCCGAAGAGTACTGCAAGTGACGGTTGACAAAATGAAAAGTTCGTGTCTCAGTCATTTACAGTGACTAAAATCTCGTGGGTATCAAATTCGTAAAAAGGATAGGTACCTAAGATATTTGATATAACTCACCGGAAGTAGATTATGTTTGCTTATTTAACATTGTATAGTTAACAAATAAAATCGTGTACTGATATATTCATTCCATGTAAAATATATAAAACAAGCATTCTGAGAGTATTGCATAAGCAAAACAAGTCCCCTACCGGCTTGTATTATTCTATGAAAGCTTCGAAGTATACATCTATTTCAAAACTATTATAAACGAGATGTTATGCTTTAATCAGAGATAAAAGAACAGAGGAAATTCAAACTACATTGTTGATATAGAAATTAAACAAGTGAAAAGCTGTCAATGTGACAGCAAACCGGGTTTTCTTTTATGTAAACTGTATCCATAATCCATGTCAACCCTTAATGTATATGCAACATTTTGCCAAAAAATGACTAAGTTCAAAAGCTAGTATTTTTTCGATAAACTATCGGAAATCAAAATCCTAGCAATATGCACACCTCTGATATATGTACAATTGATCTGCAAAAGAACAACTACCTATCTTGAGAACTGTAGGAGGAGTTATCCGTACAATGAGGGTACCCTATATGCAACATTTTGCCAAAAAATGACTAAGTTCAAAAGCTGGTATTTTTTCGATAAATTATCGGAAATCAAAATCCTAGCAATATGCACACCTCTGATATATGTACAATTGATCTGCAAAAGAACAACTTCCTATCTTGAGAACTGTAGGAGGAGTTATCCGTACAATGAGGGTACCCTATATGCAATATTTTGCCAAAAAATGACTAAGTTCAAAAGCTGGTATTTTTTCGATAAATTATCGGAAATCAAAATCCTAGCAATATGCACACCTCTGATATATGTACAATTGATCTGCAAAAGAACAACTTCCTATCTTGAGAACTGTAGGAGGAGTTATCCGTACAATGAGGGTACCCTATATGCAATATTTTGCCAAAAAATGACTAAGTTCAAAAGCTGGTATTTTTTCGATTAATAATCAGAAATCAAAATCCTAGCAATATGCACACCTCTGATATATGTACAATTGATCTGCAAAAGAACAACTTCCTATCTTGAGAACTGTAGGAGGAGTTATCCGTACAATGAGGGTACCCTATATGCAACATTTTGCCAAAAAATGAGTAAGTTCAAAAGCTGGTATTTTTTCGATAAATTATCAGAAATCAAACTCCTAGCAATATGCACACCTCTGATATATGTACAATTGATCTGCAAAAGAACAATTTCCTATCTTGAGAACTGTAGGAGGAGTTATCCGTACAATGAGGGTACCCTATATGCAATATTTTGCCAAAAAATGACTAAGTTCAAAAGCTGGTATTTTTTCGATAAATTATCAGAAATCAAAATCCTAGCAATATGCACACCTCTGATATATGTACAATTGATCTGCAAAAGAACAACTTCCTATCTTGAAAACTGTAGGAGGAGTTATCCGTACAATGAGGGTACCCTTTTGGCAGCCGCCCGCCCGCCCGCCCATCCGCCCGCCCGCCCGCCATTTTCACCATTTTAATAACCGGATTTTTCCGTTGGAAAACCCGGTTAATAAAAAATAAAATGGGTAAAATAATACTCTTTATTTTATCTCCTCTGATTTCGCCAAGTCCATTTAGTATTTGCTGGTAGAAATTTGTGAATACAATGCACATGCAGAATGCAGTGCAGATGCAGTCTGCACATACAATGCAGATGCACATACAATGCAGAATATCATTTCTTACTGTCTTCTGTACCCCGAATCAACAGACTAACCAGATGACGAACCCGATTGTAATTATACCAAAAAAACCTGTGGATAAAATTTACAACACAATGCTTGACACTTTTTTACAGAACTTATTTGTTTGTTAGAAACAATAAAAGGAATGGTACATGTAATGCACGATATTATTAATGACTACATACTTTCCTAGTTTATTCAATACATACAGTATCCGATAACGACCCCGAACATCAAATAAGTCGAATATAAAAAATTAATTTTCTCGAAAATATGCCAACCAGACGCTACATAAGTGTAAACTTGATCTGTAGTTTGACATTTTGAAGCTGTTCAGCAAATTTCATATTATTCCTGAAACGCCTAAAGAAAAAAAGTGTGGAAAACTGAAGTGGGACAGACAGACTGACAGACGCAGAGGAAAGCTATAGTCCAAATAGGACAAATAAGGAAAAATATATAATTTTAAGTGTTCTGTTGACGACCGGAAGTGACGACAAATCAAACATCAAAGTAATGAGCCAGTACTGAAAGACGGGGTCTTGAAAGTTTGAATTTGTAATTGGATTTCCTCAAATATACTTCCAAAATTTATGAGTTTGAATGAGTTGTTACAATCTATGTTAATTGGCTTTTTTGCAATTGACTGATACTTTGCCTAAATTTTACTCAATCCAGGCCTTCATAATTGTAAAAAATTGACACAACAGTATATTATGTAAAATAAGACCCCAAGGAAAAATTTTAAAAATAAATACTAACCGGGAAAATCAAACAACTATATCAAAGTAGATAATTTTATTCATTAGATTTATTCAATTTTGTGATCCAAGGGAAAATTCACAAGGCAGACGGTATCCGTAATAAAAGTTTTATGAAAACCCCGAAAACTCTAAAACTGCTGAATTAACAAACAAAGTGAACATTTGTATACCAATAACAAACACAGGCACCTGACGTTAGAAATATTTTTTTTACAATAAGATTCCAAGACCTTTGACAATAAAAAGATTTGTCACGGTCGCCATTTTGATTTTTAAGACCGACTTATCTGACACGATTTTCTTCATTTGCGATTCATGCAAAATTAATAGGTAAAAATAAATTACTACTTTTTTGTGTTAACTCGTTTATCACCTACACAAATTACGATACAACTGTTCCTTTCATTAAAAATCATACTCCAAAAATCAGAGACATAAATAACAGAGATTGTCAACTTCGCCATTAGCATGTAAATGTAACGGGACCAACCTTACTTTGAGAACTTTAAGTGCAACAGCAATCTTGTATACGTCATTAAAAAATCTGGGGGAATCAGCCGTTGCAAATGCCCACGACCTTCTCATACCTCTAATAAAAAGTAATAAACGTACGAGTTAACTGGGCATTTAAACGGTGGACAGTATTGTCTAAATGAAAATGTCCAAATAGGCGTAACTGTGCTTAAATTTTATAGTATTTACATATACTTTAACGCAGGGGAGTCGACAAAGCGTATGGGGGAGTCGATTCCACCATTTGTATATAGTAATCAATTTTTTCCGCTTCGGAAACAGGAGGAATTTAGGCAACACCTTTTGTAGGTATTTAAGACAAGTTTTTCCAAAAAAAAATGAGTGGCGTTGGAATCACTGAAATTGAAAGTGGGGGGGGGGGGGGGGGGCTAGACTTGTACAAGGGGACTCGTTATTCGTCACTGGTCATACTTTGTGTTGGTCATTGGTCCGAGTGGTCTATGTGTCTTCTGGTACAACTACTATGCTTTTTCTTTCACAATAAAACACGCATTTGTAATGTGATTTTCCCGCAGATACTATTAGAAGTGAAATACAAGCCTAGTTAATCGTTGACTTTTCATTAGGCGCACACTGTACGTTTGACTTAGCTTGTATTCTGCATTTTGAGCACAATTACATGCTTTTGTCCAGCGTATGTCCCTGTTGTGTTAACAAGACTCTCAAGGATTCAGAGATGGAACGTTTTATCTTGCCATTTAATCGTTTCTTGCATGCACAACAAACATCACAATCTGTTTACAATATGAGATCGTGCAATCTTAAAGAGAATAACATACATTTCATATTTTATAAAAGTAGTAAAAACGCATATCAAATAATTTCAAGTTATTATTAGCAAATTTTTAATAATTAAGAAAAGAAAAATACATTTTAACAATGTATATTATTAAGTATAAAAATAAAATTACATTTTAACAATGTAAACAAAAAGATAAACAAAAAAACTCAAAACGCGTACGATTCGAACACCCGCTTTTACAGTGACATTTGTTAAAGAACTCCTCGCTTACCACTACTCCACCGATTCGCTTGATTAGAGGATATAATATAGCTGATTGTATTGTTATCAGTATTACGCAAACAACTGGACTGGCCATTTTAAGACCAATCTTAAAAATTAAAAGAAAAAAACTTACTTTTTACCATAGAGTGGGTTTTCGTATCATTTTTTGAAAAATCGAAAAAGATAGACGTTAATATGTGTTATCAATATTCATTCTTTAAAAAATGGTACGATGACCCACTCTATTAAAAAATATAATTTGAACATCCGATTTCTATATCATTTTGTAGCCAAATTAGCATATAACTATTTTGTTGTCTTAATAACAATTAAATGTGAAGTTACTTTTTGTGGGTTATGGCAGCACTGAATGAATATGATTACATATGTTTAATAAATGTAACAAAAGTAAAATTTTTAAGAAAAAAAAAGTTAGCTTTTTTAATGGACCTATGGGGTTTTTTGCCTCGGCTTATTCCCCCCAGATTCTTTGAACCTGATAGTGAACATGAACATGAACCTGTAAATATTTTAAGCATGTTATATTTATGAAATACCGTATAACGGGTATTTTTAATGTGCTGCTAATTTTTACTAATTTTTATGAGTTATATAAATCCGTAAAAATTAAACGCGTAAATTTTCACAGAAGTTAAAAACACCGCACGTAAATTTCTACATCGTACGTATGAGAGTAATGTTCATGACCTTCAGCTCAGTTCCTGACGGCTGTACATTTACATGTACATGTAGGTATATTTGGGCGTTTTTGGTCAGGTGGTGATAAAAGTTCAGATCTTTCAGTCAGTCTTGAGTATTTCTTAAAACTACATATAAATCCACGTTAGTAGCTAGATGCCTATTTTGGTTGGGAGAGAAAGAAAGAGAGAGAGAAAAAAAATTTGAAATGGAGTTGTCTTTCTTTTTTTCCCCGGTAAATCGAACTGAGACGAGCACATGGTGTACACCAATGATGATACCCAGATAAATAGGAATAAGTAAAGTGTATATCACATATGAAATATAGGTAAATGTATAAAGTAGGGATGTCAACGAGTACCCGGTTAACCGGGTACTCGATCGAATGTCAGAGTATCAGTGAATACTAAAATCGGTACTCAGTTACTCGGATGTATATTTTTTTTAATATTTCTAAGTTTATTTAATAATGCATTTAAACATCGGTTTTAAAACTTAAAAGCGTCCATTGCACTTGTACATACAGTTATTAGGATTTCCTACGCCTCTAAATATGCTAAATGACCGTTATCGCCTGTGGCAGTGTTTATATAGTAATTGTCGTGACCAAATGTTACCTTAGGCTGTCTTCGACCCTTATATTTTGGCTTACTTTAATGATTTGTTTTCACTGAACATTGTCGTTTATATAGTCTATTATATAAATTAGATAGCACACAGTAGAGAAATTGAACAGATCTAAACTTAAAAGGTCTGGAAATATTTTTAAAAAAACTGAAGATTCAAAAAACGTAAAATATCAGCTGTGTGGGTAAACTACATGTAGCTTATTCTATACGGGGGGAATGACAAACATGTTAAATCACATTTGTCTTAAACATAAGGAGGAATTTCTACAAAAGTGACCAAGTTTTTACAGTTATCAATGTACTTGTTCATATTTATTTACACTCTTACCGAGTACCCGGGTACTCGATAAGAAAAACGTCCGAGTATCCGAGTACTAAAAATTGACCAATTTGACATCCCTAGCTATTAAATATAAGGAATCGTTAACAGAAAAACGATTTTCTGATTAATAAGATTTGTATATGTATGTGTCAACTGTAACAAAGTCACAGTGAAATTTCCCCATTCAACCACAGATGATTTTAATTTTTACGGACATGTCCAATTCGTAAAAAAATAATGCGTAAAAATTCAAAACACTAATTTTATGACAAATTCGTAAAAATTACAGCAGTAAAAATTACCCGTTATATGGTATTTACAAAAACTCTTTATTTAGTTTTTTAATTACTTTTTTAAAAACTTATTGACTTTTCACAAAGTAATCGTTATGCAATTACTTTACTCATGTAATGGAAGAAGCAAATCTAAAACCGGCAACCGCCACGGGGAGGGGGCATAATTTAATTTTTAATTTTGTTTGTAATAATTATATAGACCATTATACTCCCTATGACATAAAATGTTAAGATTATTGATTAACTGAAAATTCACTGCAAACAGTTCTACCCCAAATTGCACATAAAGTGCTGCTCATGTCACGATGTGTATTATCATATGGGTAGGGATCTCATCCTTCAGTTATGAAAATTATAATTTTTAAATGTATTACCGGAGTTTGCATGTAGCCTTCATTTTTAATTAAACTGGTACAAAACAGTGTTATTTAGGGGCAAACACATGGTGCGGGTATTACTGTCTAATGACAGCATCTAGTTTTTATTTTGAGTTCTGTTTACCCTAAAATCAAATTACTGTGAATGTCTCCTGCAGTCATTTTGTTTTTATTTTAGAACTGTTGACAACAGTTAGTGTGTAAACAGTACTTGGTATTTAGTCTATTTGTCTTAATTCTAGTCAAACAATCAGTGAAAAAAATATGATGAACTGAAACTCTGTATCCCTGGTTATTGTATAATTTTGGTTTAAGGAATTGCGTGGCCTTAAAGGTCTTCTTCTGAGGTTTCCACCAGTTTGATATATATTCGCTGTGCCGTCTTGAGGTCAAAATTCAATGTAATGTCGTCACATTTCTATTGCTTTGTAAATATATTTGTACCATATCCGTATTTCACCTCTAAAATTAGTGAAACGTAATCAAAAGTTATTCGCAAAATATAGCAAAATGAACATATTTAAATTGATTTCTTTTATCATTAACTGTAATTCTCCGGACACTTTGAAATGGGATGTTCAAGTTTTTTAATCTCCGAGATTATGCCTGCGCTTGTTTATCTACCGTCGTAAACAAAATATTTAATTAACTTTCAATATTACTTTGAATAAATATCTTATGGACCCGGTTTAAAGCTGCTTGGTCCGATTTTTTTGTAATTACAGTATCAATTTTTTTTTCATACAAATCATTTATCTTAGAAAGTTAAGGACTTTCTCCTATTTACACCAGCAGAATCAGTCTCCTTTGAAAGTTAGAAATATTCAAAGTAAATAAAAATAATTTCTCTTTGGGCAAACGAAAAAACAAACCAAAATGCATCACGGGAATGTTTAGAAAAGGAAACCGCTTGGTTTCGTCCCCCGAATGATTGGGGTTATTCAACCCGCATGCTATGCATCCATTGTAAAGAAAGCAGACTTTAGAAATATTAGCGAACAAAACGTACACATGTCTATTTGTAATTTGTCTGATCATTTCGACCTTTATTAAAAGCGATGTCAAATTCGTAATACAACTATACCCGTCTCGTCGTCAGGGGTGAAATTTAATATTAGGCGAAATAACAAGGTACCTTTTAATGTCGTTTGTTTTGTTAGCAAATTTTGTACGTATTTTTCTTCATTGAAATTTGGCATAATTGACGGATAAAACTACTGCAATGTCTATTATTATACATATACAAAGCATAGCCATCGTTTAAAAGTGTGCATAAAATTTGATATAAAATCGGACCAAGCAGCTTTAACGATAGAATGCGTTCCGTGTATTGTCTCTATAGCAAAGAAAATACCAAAGACCTTTCTTTGCTTGTCAATATTTTGTGCAAGTCTAGCCCCCTCCCCCCCCCACTTTCAATTTGATTCTGACGCCACTCATTTTTTTGGGGAAAAACTTGTTTTAAATACCTACAAAAGGTGTTACCTAAATTCCTCCTGTTTCCAAAGCGGAAAAAATCGCCTACTACAAATGGTCGAATCGACTCCCCCATACTCTTTGTCGACTCCCCTGCGTTAGGGGTTGTATACGATGACTGAGGTAAATTAGTAAATAAAATATTTTTAGAGAGGGGGCGCTAACTTTTTTCTTGCAAATTTATACATACCAAAGACCTTTTTTTGCTTGTCAATATTTTGTACATGTCTAGCCCCCTCCCCCCCCCCCCCCCCCACTTTCAATTTGATTCTGACGCCACTCATTTTTTTGGGGAAAAACTTGTTTTAAGGAGGCCGACTTTAGTTTCCATTGCGCATGTTTTTGCGCATTCTAATATAATACAGTTGATTTATACTTCTTATGAATTTTTTTCGATATCATTTATAATTTGAACACAATAAACAAAATACAGATAAAAATATTTAGATTTCTAAAGGAAATTCTTATTTTTAACACGATTTTTACGTTGTGCGGTAGGGGAGCATTGCCATTGCGCTTTTATGACGTTATGATAAAATGAAGCTTTGTAGGAGTACATTATAAGAAATAACATAAAAGAAAAAGTAAAAATTGTACGCTGTTGAAATTTTATATACAGAATGATGCTATCCTCGAGGATATTTTACTCTTTTTGGAATGAATCCATTATACCAATCATCATTCGTGATGATCCAAATACATAGCAAAATTTGGCGCATTTTAATATTTTGAGATGGCCCCCACTAAAAACCAGACGGTAGAATTTTGTGTTTTTTACATATAAGGTAGCACATGATATTACTAATCATATATAACAATTTGAGAAAAAAAGCTATTGTAGTAGTTTTTTAAACTGCTTTGATGTGCGGAAAATGACAGTTTCCTATATATTCCTATAGTAAATGTACCTCTATTTTGAGATGGTCCCTAAAAAGAACCAGACGGTCGATTTTTATGAACCTTCGCAAATAAACTAGAGTTGGTTTAAATTACATATGGTTAAAAAATAAAGAGTTATGCTATTGTAGTTTTTCCGCAAAAAAACCCAAATCGGCCTCCTTAAATACCTACAAAAGGTGTTACCTAAATTCCTCCTGTTTCCGAAGCGGAAAAAATCGCCTACTACAAATGGTCGAATCGACTCCCCCATACTCTTTGTCGACTCCCCTGCGTTGGGGGTTGTATACGATGACTGAGGTAAATTAGTAAATAAAATATTTTTAGAAAGTAATCAACATATTTGTATTCAAACTCTTAAAATGAGTACGTGATTGTCATTTCAAATTTGCCAGTTTAAAGTATATGTAAATACTATAAAATTTAAGCACAGTTACGCCTTTTTGGACATTTTCATTTGGACAATACTGTCCACCGTTTAAATGCCCAGTTAACTCGTACGTTTATTACTTCTTATAAGAGGTATGAGATGGTCAAGGGCATTTGCACCGGCTTATTCCCCCAGATTCTTTACTCTATATATTCCAATGCAAAAAATTCAACCCCCCCCCCCCCCCATTGTGGCCACCCTACCCCGGGGGTCATAATTTTCGCAACTTTGAATCTACATTACCTGAGAAGGCTTCCACACAAGTTTCAGCTCTCCTGGCTGATTAGTTTCTGAGAAGAAGGTTTTTAAAGATTTACCCAAAAAACTCTATATATTCCTATGTAAAAATTCGACCCCCAGCCCCATTGTAGTACCAACCTACCATCGAGGGTCATAATTCTCACAATTTTAAATTTACACTACCAGAAGATGCTATCACACAAGTTTCAGCTATCCTGGCTGATTAGTTTCTAAGAAGATTTTTAAAGATTTGCCCTATATATTCCTATGTAAAATCTCAACCCCCGAAAGTGGCCTCACCCTACCCCTGGGGGTCATGATCTTCACAACTTTGAATCTACATTACCCGAGGATGCTTCCACACAAATTTCAGCTTTCCTGGCCGAATGGTTCTTCATCAGAGGATTTTTGAAATTTCTTTAAAATATTTCAATAATCCTAATTATCTCCCTTTGAAAAAGGGCGTGGTCCTTAATTTTCACAACTTTGAATACCCTTTGCAAGGATGTTTTGTGCCAACTTTGGTTGAAATTGACCCGGTAGTTCTTGAGAGGATGTCGAAAATAAGAAAAGTTTATGGACAGACAGATAGACATATGACAGACAAAATGCGATTAGAAAAGCTAAGGTGAGCTAAAAAGTTATCCCACTTACAGTCATTGGATAAGTGTATAATAGTATTTTATAAATAAAGAGACACTAGACTCCTTATTCTGTTTTAGGTAATGTAATAACAACCTGTTTAAATGTTTCATCCTCCTTTTTTCTTATAATATCTGCTTCCCTTTTCAAATCTTTTGCTGAAGAAAGACCGGCCATTTTGCCTGACAAGGTTTTTTGTATGTTTTTATTTCTCCCTTTGTTAGACATTTTGTCATTTGCTTTTGCTCTATATCTTTGATTCTTGTTTGATTCCTCTTTAATGGAAACATTTCCTTGAGGCAAATCATCAGAAAGGTTTCTTGGTCTCCTTTGGGGTGATACATCAGAATCAGAATCATTTCTTTCTTTCCCTTGGGGTGATGCATCAGAATCACTTCTTCCTTTTCTTGGAGGTGATGCATCAGGATCAGAATCACTTCTTTCCTTCCTTGGGGGCGATGCATCGGAATCAAAATCATTTCTTCCTCTCCTTGGGGGTGATGCATCAGATTCAAAATCATTTCTTCCTTTCCTTGGGGGTGATGCATCAGAATCTGAATCATTTCTTCCTTTTTTGGGGGATGATGCATCAGAATCAGAATCATTTCTTTCTTTTCCTGGGGGTGCATCAGAATCTGAATCATTTCTTTTTTTTCTTTGGGGTGATGCGCAAGAATCTGAATCATAACCAACAATGTATTAAAACAATTTCTGACTAGAACTGTTTAAATGTCATGATCAAAATTTATTTTTATTTATCATTTACTATTCATTTGAACAACTGAAACTGTTAACACTTGAAAGCCCTTCCCCAAAGGATGTTTTGTGCCAAGTTTGCAAATTTAAATGTACTTCAAAATAAACAAGGGCACCGCAAAGCAGAGCATCCCCTTGTGACATGAAAATATTGTGTGGGGATATGCATTATTTGGAATAAATGTAATTGAAGAGACCAGACATATAACTTGTTAAAAACCACTTTGATTTAAAATATTTTGTTTATTTATATCCCCATGTATTCTCTGGGGTGTATCCATGAGGGATAGATGCATTTACGTGGTTGTGCAATTCCTCCAACTACTAGCGAAAACGCAACACAAACGTGGTAAACTTTTCTAATAATTAGTTTTATAAATTCTCTTAATCTAGTGACATACATTACGCATCAAGACAATTAGTGTTAACAAATGTATGTTTAGACATATTGAAATTGAAACATAGCAAATTCGTGCCTTGTGTTTGTAGTCTATTTCATAGAATCTAGGTACTTGAAGTCAAATATAAAATCTAAACGTTTATTGATTTTTAACTTGATCTTCATTAATTGGTGGATAAAATATGTTCTAAAAATAAATGTAACAATGCAAAAAATAGTTTTTTTCTGCTGTTGCAACAATTAACATGCATAGTAGAGATCCCACTAATGGTTTATTTTCAATCCGCACCTGACCTAGTAACAGCATCAATTGTGAGACAGACTACATGTATACTATTTTATACAAAATGTTCCTTGAAAATGGCTCGATATACTAAGTTTTTATGCAAAAAGACACCAATTTTTGTTTTTTAAACCTAGTATTGCACACAACAACCATCAAACATGGCTTTGATTTTATTAAGCAACCCAATGTTTATATTTTCATCCACTCTACACGTGGTTGAACATGAACGATAACTCAGTTCTGAATATCATCGTTTAATTTAAATAACCGCTACATGGTGAAATAAAACATACATTTTAAATGATTTTCATGTTTTAACATAAATCAAAGTTGGATATGATATGAAAAACGATCAGTTCTTACGTATTTTGAGAATATTATCCGAACACTTTAACTTCCACTCAAAATTTCACAGGAACTGAACAAATCTCGGTGAAGTCTCGTGAACTTTCATCCGAGCACCTCTGGATTTATCATATACTTGGCAACGATAAAGAAAATATTCCGGACACATTCGCAGGGGTGAAAGGACAAATATTGCACAGCCTTCCAATTATACAATGGTAACATTCTCAGCAGTTATCTCTCTTTGCCCATTCACTCTTATGCATAGTTAACTCTTTTCCCCCTGATGCCACCATTTGACGCATTTGTCATTTCCCTATAAGGTTTTCTTAGCCTCCCCCTGAAACTTTTTTGACTGTTTAAATGAATATTAGTGGTACTGTTTCACCATAGTTATTGACAAGAATTGTTGTCAAACCATGTCATATGATATACCCCTGTGATCGGAAAAGATTGAACTTTAACATTATAACTTTAGAGTACACAAATATATTAATCGAAATTAATCAGGTGAGTTTATTCAGGTAATTTTACCTTTACATTATAAAAAATCGTGATAAACATGAAAATTTATGCATGAAATTTTAGCATATGATCAACTATTGTACAAAAATATTTTTCCTTTTTTTGGATAATGTATTTCTTGTTTTATCTTGCAAATTGAGAGCAATACACAACAATCAAGATTTAATTAAAATCATTGAAATTCATCCATAAAGTAATATGTTATCAAATGATCTTATTTCATATTAAGACTGCAATCAGAATTTTTTTAAAGTTTTATATTTATGCCATTTTTAATATCAACTACATTAGATACCTGTATTGAAGGTAATTCAGGTAGAAAATACCTGTACACTATCTTATCTATTCGTTGTCTGCACAGTTATACAGCAAAATTTGTTTTAAATTGTTATTATAATTCAGGATAAACATAATAATTTTCAAATAGAGATTTCAAAACATTTGTTTAATAACCAAGGTATGTGCTAATAATCTTCGCCAAAGTTTCGTTTACTGGGCACCCCCCCCCCCCCCCCCCCCCATCGTCGCATAGCATGTAAGGCATAGTGTATTAGTTTCCTTTGGGTTTTATTTCTTAAATTATTTTATGGAACAGTATAACTATAATACTGTAGAAGTTCAACAATGAATGAGTTGATTTTTTAGTTAGAATAGGCCCAGACTGATGCAATGCACATGTGCCGATGTTCGGAGGCCGCCATTGTTGTTGTCATGCACAGGTGTCGTGAATTAGCCTCAATTCACTGCTAATTAACCTTATTCCTGTCATAAACTTCAAAGGAAGTGGATTGATCATGTTTATGACCACTTGGGGATAATTTCAAACACACGGAATCATTTAGAATATCTTTAACCAATCTCTGTCATACTCGTCCAACGCCGCCATTTTTTTAAACTTCACAGGTGTGTGTATCACGTGATATCTGTCAAACCATTGCTTTACCTGACTGTGTATAATCGTCTGTGTAAGGTGGATACTATTAGGTGTTATTTGCCACTAAATTTTGAATCAGACAAGTAAAATAAACACAGAATATTGAGGCTTTATATAGACGCGTCATAAGTCGTCATTAGGGAAATGACCAACGCGTCATATCGTGGCATTAGGGGGTAAAGGGTAAAATGCTTCAGGGGGAATAGAGTTAAGGAATCTACCCCACCACCCCAGCTCCAAACCAGAAGACATAGAGAACCAAACTTAGCATCAAAATATGTATTTCTGCCTACTAAACTACCATACCAAATTTGAACTTGATTGGGCAACCATAAAACAAGAGGCCCAGGGGCCACATCGCTCACCTGAGCAACAATTGCCTTAATTCTGATCAAATTAGCATTACAGTATCAAAATATCTTGACAACTAAGTACAATAGATCTTGCTAAAAAAAAAAATTGAAAATCTGCCAATTTTTATCAATCTCCTTTTTTTTTGGTAAATACCATGCCCTTTTTGTTGTTGTACCTGTAAGAAGATTTTTCTCCATTCCTATATACCCCCCCCCCCCCATTTCGTGGCCCCACTTTTCTCTAGGGAATCATGGTTTCATCAAACTTGAATCTGCATAACCTGTGCTTTCAAACTAAGTACTGAGTTTTGGACCGAAAACTTTCCCAGAATATTTTTAAAGATTTTTTCTATATATTCCTATGTAAAAATTCAAACCACCATCACGGCCCTGCCCTATCACCAGGGACTGTGATTTTGCAAACTTGAATTTTCACTACCTGAGGATGCCTCTACACAAGTTTAAGCTTTTTTCTGGCCAAATACGGTAGTCTTTTTTAAAGATTTTTAAAGATTTTCTCTATATATTCCTATGTAAAAATTCATCCCCCATTGTGGCCTCACCATACTCCTGGACTATTATCTAAACAAACTTGAATCTATATGATCTGGGGATGCTTCCACTCAAATTTGGGCTTTCCTGGCCTAATAGTTTTGAGAAGAAGATTTTTAAAGATTTTCTACAGGTAACTCTCGATGGCTCGAACTTCGATCCCTCGAAGTTCTTGATCGCTCGAAGTGAATCTAGGGTCCCGATTTTTTCCCTATAAAATTAAGCAAATTTACTCTTGATTTCTCGAACTCTTGATCTCTCGAAACCCTTGATCCCTCGAAGTCAAACTGAAGTCCCTTTATTCATAATCTATAGTTTTTTACTCTCGATACCTCGAAGTCGCCCTGCATCTCCAAGCGCTATACCTAATTAACACCTACTTGGTCATTTAAATTGCTCCAGGCGTTAGACGCAGGACCCGTGTCACGGGTTTGTTTATTTAGGCGACACTTGTCCTGCAAGGTGATAATTGTTCGATGATTGCCCATACCGATACCTAATCTATAATCAACACCAACCGTTTTACGATAATTTGGAGACGCAATGAAAATGAGAAATTAATTGAGACGAAACGATAATATTGAGCCATGGTCAAATTTTAAAATTATAAAACTGTAAAAATTGTGTTTAGCAGCATCATTGTCATTATAATGATTATTGTTGAACAAGTTCTTACAGCTGGTGAAGGACCCGTTCAGTGGGAACAATGGGTGATACTCAGTTATCACATTTATGACACGTCGACCGTCTCGCAGTACAGTAGTACTGAGCAATCTGGTCTTAATATGATGCATAAAATAAATAATTATTATGAATTTATTCAATAGTTGTTTGTATTCAGTTTTAAAGAAAAGCATCCATTTCTGTATATTTTACTGAAAAGAAAATGTTGTTTAAGCACGTGCATAAGGTTAGCACTAAATAAATGGCTGAATCATAACATCCGGTAAGACTAATTTTAAAACCCATCGGTCAACCTGGAAAATTCCGAACTCTTGAAAACTCGAACTCTCGAAACCTCGAAGTTTTTCCTCGGTCCCATCGACTTCGAGCTATCGAGAGTTACCTGTATATATATAAAAATTTATCCCCCATTGTGGCCCCGCCCTACCCCCAGGGACCATGATTTGAACAAACTTGAATCTACATTATCTGAGGATGGTTACACGCCAATTTGAGCTTTCTTGGCCAAATAGTCTTTAAAAGAATTTTTTTTAAAGATTTTCTCTATATATTCCTGAGTGTATAAAAATTTATCCCCTAATTGTGGCCCACCCTACCCCCGGGGACCATGATTTGAACAAACTTGAATCTACACTATCTGAGGATGCTTCCACTCAAATTTGAGCTTTCCTGGCCTAATAGTTTTTGAGAAGAAGATTTTTAAAGATTTTCTCTATATATTCCTATGTAAAACTTGATCCCCCCATTGTGGCCCCACCCTACCCCCGGGGACCATGATTTGAACAAACTTGAATCTACAGTATCTGAGGATGCTTCCAATTAAATTTGAGCTTTCCTGGCCTAATAGTTTTTGAGAAGAATATTTTAAAGATTTTCTCTATATATTCCTATGTAAAACTCAACATCCCCCATTGTGGCCCCACCCTACACCCAGGGACTATGATTTGAACAAACTTGAATCTACACTACCTGAGGATGCTTCCATTTTAATTTGAGCTTTTCTGGCCCGATAGTTTTTGAGAAGAAGATTTGTAAAGATTTTCTCTATATATTCCTATGTAAAACTCTATCCCCAAATTATGACCCCACCCTACCCATGAAGACCATGATTTGAACAAACTTGAATCTACACTACCTGTGGATGCTTCCATTTTAATTTGAGCTTTTCTGGCCTAATAGTTTTTGAGAAGAAGATTTTTAAAGATTTTCTCTACATATTCCTATGTAAAACATGAACCCATATTGTGGCCCCACCCTACCCCCGGGGACCATGATTTGAACAAACTTAAATCTACACTACCTGAGGATGCTTCCATTTTAATTTGAGCTTTCCTGGCCTAATAGTTTTTGAGAAAAAGATTTGTGAAGATTTACTCTATATATTCCTATGTAAAAATCCATTATCCCATTGTGGCCCCATCATACCACCAGGGACTATGATTTGAACAAACTTGAATCTACACTACCTGAGGATGCTCCCATTTTAATTTGAGCTTTTCTGGTCTGATAGTTTTTGAGAAGATTTTTAAAGATGTTCTCTATATAATACTTTGTAAAACTTGATCCCCCTCTTGTGGCCCCTCCCTACCCCCGGGGACCATGATTTGAACAAACTTGAATCTACACTACCTGAGGATGCCTCCACACAAGTTTAAGCTTTTCAGGCCGAATAGTTTTTGAGAAGAAGATTTTTTTAAAAATACAAACAAATATTAATAATTCTCAATTATCTCCCCCTTTAAAGAGGGCGTGGACCTTTATTTGAACAAACTTGAATCCCCTTCACCTAGTAGTGCTTTGTGCCAAATTTGGTTGAAAACTGCCCAGTGGTTCTTGAGATGAAGATGAAAATGTGAAAAGTTTACAACGACGACGACAACGACAACAACAACAGACAACGGACAAATTGTGATCAGAAAAGCTCACTTGAGCCTTTGGCTCAGGTGAGCTAAAAAGTTTTTAGAAAAAAACAGAAAATTTGTGGACGGAAGAGTGACAGATGGACAGATGGACGGACAGACAGAGTGATTACTATAGGGCACCCGCAAATCCTTGCGGGGCCCTAATAAAATATTAATTGATGTACGTAAGATAATTAAAGAAAAAGACAAAGAAATAGAAACAAGAAATCTGTGAGCCAATGCTCACTAGTGATTACCCCGCTCTGATGTGAATATGCAAAAGAAATCTGTGAGCCAATGCTCACTAGTGATACCCCCGCTCTGATGTGAATATGCAAAATAAGCAAAGTCAACATTAAACAGAAAGCTGGAACCCGATTGGTACAGATATGGCATGCCTAAACAAATAGTGTGTTAAAATTTCAAGCATCTGCGATAAATAGCTGTTGAGAAATCTTTGAGGAAAATTTGTTTGAAAATTTGGTAAAATAATCAAAGTACTCATTTAACAGGAAGTTGACGTCTGATTGGTACAAAAATATATCCCACGATATGGCATGCCTTAACAAACACTGTGTATAAATTTCAAGCATCTGCGATAAATAGCTGCTGAGAAATCTTTGACAAAAATTTGTTTGAAAATTTTGGCTAAAAATAAACAAAGTCATCATTTAACAGGAAGTTGACGTCCGATTGATACAAAAATATATCCCACAATATAACATGCCAAAACAAATAGTGTGTAAAAATCTCAAGCATCTGCGATAAATAGTTGCTGAGATAAATGCGACAGAAATTTTTGTTACGGACGGACAGACAGACAGACAGACAGATGGACAGACAGACAGACAAGGGTAAAACAGTATACCCCCTCTCCTTCGGAGCAGGGGTATAATAAATAAATAAAAAATTTTAGGCACGCGATTTTCAGACGTATGCGATTGTTATGATTGATTTTTGTTAATATTAAGAACAAAAAAAAATCGATATTGCCTAAATAAAGGTTTGATCAATTAAAACAATAACACTTTCATTTCCTTTTTAAAATTCAAATACACGGTTCCATAAGTTTTTGTTTCAGTCCATTTTTAAACGTAGTAGTAATCATTGTTACTGTAGTTTGGCAGTTTCAATAGCGCATAAAATCATAACTGTGATCCTTTTTCTCACTTATACTCTATTCAACGATAACAAATCTAACGGGTTGTTAAAAACAAATATACTTTCTCTAAATAATATAATTATACAGCTTTATATTTAATATATTTTCAAATTTTCTGTCTTATATACATATGCGTGATGTACTTGTCCATGTAGTACCGCACGGTACATATTCATAGCCCTTAGAATCTTTGGATCGGTACTTGATAATTTTTTATTACGGGCCGCCAGAAGGCGGTCCATTATTTGATATACATTTACATATTGTAACTGTGTTTCTGCAGGATAGTTGTTTTTTTTTTATAGAATTAATATAATGCTTGTTTTTAGTGAATTTAAAGTAAATTTGCATGTAGAAATATGTTTTATTCCTTTAAAAAATATTTCACATTTTTTGTTTTACTTGTAAATGTATGGTAGGTCATAGACTGTCGTGTTAGGTGCGTTTTTATCGAGACTATAATCTATTCGGAAAATCTCGGAGTTTTTCATTCTTTTCAAAACAATGTATCGGGATCGGTATACGGGACATAATTAAAGACCTGAAATCCAAAGACCTGAATGACATGAAATTTTATATAAATGATATATTTGATTCATGAAATATCAATTATTTACCAAAAACTATGTGGAAGCACCCTCAGGAAGTGTAGATTTAAGTTTGTTATAATTATGATCTCGGAAATAGGGTCAGGCCGCACTGGAAAATGGGGGAGGGGGAGGGGGTCAAATTATTACATAGGAGTATAAAGAGAAAATCTTTTCTGAAAAATCATTCAGCCAGAAAGTCCAATGATTTGCAGCCGTACGTTTGATGTTTTATTTTTTTGGTTAATAGTTTACAAAAATTTCTACTTTCAGGTGCTAGGATCCGAGCTGCTGTAGCTCAGGTAATGTTTAATGATTTCCATAGACATTCCAACCAAATACTTATCACTGCAGTGTTTGGGATGAATGAAAAAGGTCAAATAAACAAGGAGGTCAGATTCAAGGAAAATAACCTGGTATGTAACCTCATTAATTCAATACAATGCAACAAAAAAAAGAAATTATTTGAAATACATAATCTCTAAGAGAATAATGATGAGTTGAACTTTGTATTAGAATACATACAAATCAATGTGTTCTCCTATACGTCATACTATGGCAATGGTCATACAATTACCGTTAGAAATGCTAACGAACTCGATTCTTAATAATAATAGTAAAATGTTAAACTTCAAAACGTGTTGCTGAAAATATATTAAAATTTACCATAAAAATTACTGAAAGAACTCGTTATTTTCTTCTCTTTGGTGTGTTTTTATGTAAACAATCAATGATAATTCATACAATAATTATTTTCTGCGGCCCATTTGACGCTTGCGTCAATATATGCTTTCTTGTTTCATCTTTATAAGCAACTTGAGTTTAGAAAGGACTGCGAACGATAGCATTGTCTAGCCGCCTAACTAAAAGTCATTTTTTTGAAAGTTGTCTAATTAAAGTTATTTTTCATAATAATGTGAACATTTATATATATTTTCATTAAATAGAAATGATTTGGTCAAACAAAGAGAGATAACTTTGTATTTTGGGTTAAAATAGCTAATTTCATTATAGAAAATAACGGAAAACGGAAATGTTTTTTAAAACATCTTCCCCCCCCCCCCCCCCCCCCCCCGTCCCCTTGCGAGATGAAATTCATGATTTTAAGAATTAACTTTAATGAACCGTTCATGAAGTTTCATGATGTATTCATGACTGGTTCATAACTGGTTCATAAAGGTGGTTCATGAATTTTATTCATGAATATATTCTTAAAATGTAATTCATGAACAAATTATGAATATACAAGAATACAGGAAATACCTGGTATTCAATAGTTCTAGGTATTGAACATTCATGAATTTTCATGAAGTTCTAATTTACGAAATATATAATTAATTTCAAATACTTTTAAAAATAACATAGTTTACTTTAGAATTCAGAACATTATCTTTTTAAAAAAAAATTATACATCTTAAAATATTAATATTAAAACACAGTCTTCATGAACATTCATGAATATTCATGCAAACATCTATATAAATGTGGCATCTTCAATTTTGAAAAAGAAAGATGTGATATATTATAGTTTCATTATTTATTCAATTCTAAGAAACATGTAAACTCATTGACAACAACTAAGGTCTCAGACATCATGATCAAATGCTCATTATTTGACGCTTAATTTCTTCATTGTTCAATTCATATTTTAAAAAAATTACATAATTTATCAGTGAATAATCAGTCTTTGCAGATGATACATTATGGCTGTTTTATATTGTAAAAATCTTGTAAACTAAACTGAAAAAGTGAAATAATTTAAAAATTTGCATATTTCTTTGGAAAAAAGATTTAGTATACGTTGATTTCCGACTTGTTTGAAGTATATCAAGTTTATTAAAGACGTGGTCGGTTGTCAGTCTATCATAGAAGCATAAATACACACAAGACGAAGTGTGTCTGTTCCTGGGAGAACGACAGAGAAAATGTTCCGAGCACATTCGGTTGAAATTTGGACCCCGTCGAGTTTAGAACCTTTGCGGTTTCTTTGTAAAAGGCATTACTGTTGTACACATTTGAAAGCGATTCATTCTAAGAAGTTACGAATCCGTTACGTAAATATTCCTTTGAGAACTTCCAACAATGCATTTATGATAGCTGTTTAAACTCAGACAACTACCGTTACTACACTCCGAGTTTCGAGGAGTCCGCCATTGTTTATGAGGTGTCATGTCGATTCGCCTCCGTTACAAGAACACACTGAACTTTAATTTGTCAATTAATTTAATGTTAAGCAATAATGAAAATATTACTTTAAAACATTAATGCAAAATTATAGAAATAAAGTATGAAAGAATATTTAATTGAGTGTAAATTATATTTTTTAAGTTCCAAAACCTTGAGGGTTCAAGAACGGAGGGGGTTGAAATTTTACAGACACAACTTGTGTAAACCGAACGATATTAAATCGTACGTTTCTTCAATCTCTGAAAATATAATAATGAAAACTAAAGCATTTTATAATTAGTTTCATTTAAAGATATTTTTTGATTATTATTAACATATGTTAAAAAAAATTATTTAACCAAATGAAAGAGTCTTAGAATACACAGTCAGCGAGTTGTTTTGATTCTATTACGTCACTTCCGCCCAGTGATTACACATTTTGAATGAAAGCAGACGGATCTTCAACATGAGCAATGGATAAATTAAGCATGGAACATTCAAGAAGATAATGCAGCAGATGTAGTTCAAAGTAATGGTATTAAAAGTAATATAATATGTATATGTTGAAATAACTTTTATGTAATAAGGGAGTCAAAACGTAAGATTAAGTTTTGTTCATTTTTTTCAATCATTTCAAAATGGCGGTTTTAAATTTGTAGTGAAATTCTTTTTTGACTAACTTATAAGTTTTAACTACATAATTGATAATAAATTACACAATTTTTTTTTTACTCTAGAATTATGCAGTGAAACCAGAATATTGGACAGCCCTAAAGATAGTGATCATGGAACATAAATTTCAGTAAGTAATAAATAAATGCTATTGCAAGTAATTGAAAATTTCTAATAGAATGGCCAGTATCATTTACAAATTTGAAAACAGTTATAGTTTCATCGTAATTAATTTAAGAAGTATTTTATTCAAGTATATAGATACATTGGAATGGATTGAACAGCAGGCATAATGCCTATTTATGTTTTCTCCTGAATTTTTCATCTTGTTTCATCTTGTTTTATTTTTCTGCGATATCACTTTTTCTAGGGTAAGCACTCTCATTCTTAAGCTCTAGTGCAATTTCAGCATTATCTTACTTGATAAAAATATTTGAAATAAAAATTAAATGAGAGGATTGAGTGATTAGTTGATGTTTCAAGTGTTTTAAACGACATGTCATAATTATACTGCTATTTGTCATATTATTTTTGTACAGTACAGAGGTACAACTCTTCTGCCACCAAAGGGGCTATATGTGAAGCCTGAAGAATTGCCACCAAGAAGTATTGTCACCAAGACACTCTGGGTTTGTAGAAAATAATCATTTAAAGGATGGAGCATTTTACCTACTATGCAGTAAATGCACATTGCAATATATGGAATACAAGTGAAATCAACATGAGCAAAGGCAAAGAAGATGCAACAAAGGAAGATTCATTAAGAACATATTGATAGTTATCAACTAGTTATCATATTCTGATGTCGCTTATATTTCAAATCATTGCATATTGGTATGTCAATTCTAATATTGTAACATTCCTTTTAAGCTAATGAGTTAGTATTGATATCATTACCTGTTGTTTTTTAAAACAATTTTATTAAACATGCTGATTATTTAAAGTGATAGTCAGTACATAAGAATTATGTGATACTTAAGATATTGTCTCATTATTCTTCAATTTATTATAATAAAGTATTTTATATTTGATTTTTTAGGAGATTTTACCCTTTTTATATACAAAATGTAGAAGGTAAGAATTTTCATGAATAGTTCATGAATTTTATTTATGAATTATTCATGAATAAAATTCATAATGATATTCATGAACTGTTCATGAAGATTCATTAAACTTATTCATGAACAGTTCATGAAGATCCGATGAACTTATTATTGGACATTCATCAAATGATGAAGCTTCATGAATATAACTGTTCATGAATTATTCATGAAAAAGTATGTTCATGAATATTCATCAACATTTTTTCATGAACAAAAATTCATGACTTTAAAATGTCCAATAATAAGTTCATGGGATCCTCATGAACTTTTCATGAACATTTCATGAATATAATTCATGAATCATTCAAGGGAAAATCATGAATTGTTCATGATCATCTCGCAGGGGTCCTTTTGAGGGGTTTTAATTATTGTTATTTAGCATATTTTTACCAAAGGGTTTGTTGTTTCACGGGGAGGGGGACATATGTCTACAGACGGAAATACATTCCAAAAAACGAATTTTGCTTTGTTAATTTTCGAAAAAAAATTAACAGATATGAATTAAAATGAAATTTTACTTTAATAAATATCGTAAATATGTTATTATTAAGTTTTTATGCACATATTGGCCGCTAAATAATATTTTCCTCACTCATGGAGACCAATTTCAATGAAATTTTTTAAGACCCCGCGTTAGCAAAACTTTTGTTTAAAAATAAATAATTTGATTACAAATTTTATTTTGATATAAATTGATTAGGATTTGATTATACCTTTTTAGTAGAAAACTTAAGTAGAAATTCCGAAATATTTGGATGTAAAATGTAGGCGGGAAACGGGCGTTAGCGTTCGCAGTTCTTATTTGTGTTCCAAGAAACTATTCAGTATTGCGATAATTACTGTTTGATTGTTTAATGATCTTCATATGAGAGAGAGAGAGAGAGAGAGAGAGAGAGAGAGAGAGAGAATACCAATATGAGTTTAATTTTAAGTACTACATTTTACTTGTAATTCAGTGTAATAAGTTAGATTTATAGTTTCCATTATACTGAACCCTTTTCCCTAAAATTGCAATAGAATCTATGCAGTCAGAGTCCATGTGCTATCCCTGTCAATCAAATCAGCCCGCGAGAAAGACCACGTGCTCCTTCCATGATAAGGAAAAAATGTCGTTGTATTGTTTTTTTAAGTCCGCAAAATAGAAATATATCTAACAATGAAGATTTAGTGTTTGAAATGTTTAGTTTCTTCTTTCTTATAATGCATGTATGAGGGTTGGAATATTGCGTTGTAAAATCTCTCTCTCTCTCTCTAAGTGTGTACCCTTGTGCAATCATTTTAGAATTACTAGATACGACCTTGTTACGAGTAACGAGTAGGTCTTCCGTCCAATTTTTTTTTTAGTTTAAATGATACCATGAAATATCGATACAATTTCAAAATTACCCCCCCCCCCCCCCAAATTTGAAGATAAAGAATAAAAACCTTAATTACGTCAAACATGGGCCTAACGATGACCTTTTCAAACCGATAATGTAGAGATCAACAACTTTGATTTTATAATGCATAACAAAATATTTATCGTTTTCAAGTTATTCGTAATAGACTTTACGAGTCTCTTGGTCCCTATTTAAAGGAACCAGCCCCTTTTTCTTGATTTTATTGGATAGAACTTTTGATTCTCTACTACTTTTGTTCTATATGTCTTAACAAAATATCAACTGATAAAAAGATACTGATCAAAACATATGAACATTTTGATTCGAAATCTGTACCCCATTTTCGTGCCTAAGCGAGCTCCAAGGAATAGCGCCACTGGTGCAAAACAACTAAATAGTTCACAACTTCAAACCCTGCTCTACCTATCCTGAAAATTTCAAAGTCATATCTCTTATAGTTTCTGAGATCAGCTCTGCACAAAATTGGTCGTAAAAAATTAAAAAATCGACCGTAAATCCGGACCGGAAGTGACGACGAGAAAAAATTCAAAAACATATAAAATTCAGATAATGTCCCATCATCTGTGAAAAAATTGTTGAGATCGGTTGAGGAGTTTTAGAGAAATCGCGTGCACAAAATTTGGAAAAAAAAATAAAATAATAAACAGTACGAAAACAATAAGGTCTTCCGTTGGAAACGGAAGACCTTAATAAGAGTTCTGTTTGTATGAATTTAATTTACCGGTATTTATTTTAGATCTATGGTTTTTTAAAAGAATGATTTCAACACAATGACTAAAAGTTTGTAAAGTACACGATGTAATAAGATTTTTCGTTAAAATTTCGACGCTATTTCACATCACACATATTAGATTGGATAAAGTAAATAACGATGTGTTTGCTCTAAATGCTTGCAAAAAGCATTCATCTTTTTTATCAACCGGGTTTTTTTGGTACATACATGTATGTGTACCCGGTAAATAATTTCTTATCGCAAGTTAATACCTTGTGAAATTCCCGCATTTATAGAGTTGCTGAATTGTTCTCCTGATCCACGCGTCGATAATCTTACGTGTAGTTGTTGGTGTACATATCTACAGACATTTTTTTTTGTTTGATAGAGATAGAGAAATCATGGAATTACAAAGTAGAAGTAAGATATATTCAGACCATACACACGACGGGTTGTGATGAGTTACCAAACAGGTGTCCGTGGAAAGGTGTGAATAAGGGCATCTCGAGTACACCTGTTCAGACGTCCAAATATATACACAGTTAGTTGTAAATTACAATGACACCTAACAAGACAGACAATAACACCTGTTGTGTATAGACCCCAAGATAAAAGACAATGTTGTGTATCTGATCAGCTTCCGTACATCGCACGAGGGATTTTTTCATGTGAAATCGTGAGGCCATTACCAGCTATACGGAAATAAAGTTGACAAGAATAGAATTCCTGGGTCCCCCGCGGGTCAAGCAGTATACTAGTATCGACCAAGGCTGATTTCCGAACTTGACCAAGGTAATAGTGGTATAAACATTTGGTATAAATTTCATGTAAATGCCTCAAAATTTGTAGGCATGAGAGCGCTTACAAGGTCAATTTTTGGATAAAACGGAGTCAATATTGTGGTCAAAGTCCCATAACTCCAACAAAAAGTATCGACAAATGCTGATTTTCGAACTTGACCAAGGTAATAGTGGTATAAACATTTGGTATAAATTTAATGAAAATCTGTTAAAATTTGTAGGCATGAGAGCGCTTACAAAAAAGTGTGACGGACGGACACACGGACGCACGGACACACGGACGCACGGACACACAGACCCACTTTGCGTGGTGCGGCGGGGGACAAAAACTGTCCCATGCCACCTTAACGCAATAGCCATCCTAGATGCCACTTGTCCACTGCTCTGAAAGATTTAGTATAAAGTCCAGGTGAATTTCCAAATGCACCTTTCTGACCATATTTCTTGATAAGTAGTGACTCTACAGAGTCATCTAAAGAGGGCACATTCAAGAAGTCCTTACTGTCTTTATTGACTGGAAACAAAGTCTTGTAACTGTCTTTATATGCTGTAAGTTTGGAGAGAGTATCCGTCCTCTATGATTTATTGATAATTTCCTTCCAACTTAACTCCAGACACAAACAACATCTGTATTTTTTGTCGAAGAAGCATCAGATCCAAAAATTCCAGTTAGTTTACTTTCAGTGTTTTCATTATTTTCCACAGGTTTTGTCTCATAGTATTTGGAAAAACGATCTTTTTCCTCTCCAAAATTATTGTCTTGAACATCTGATCTCGGACTCTGACAAGTTCCTCTACTGAATACATGACTTTCTTGTTCTGGTGAGTCACATAAAGTTCTCCTCTCTTGTCTGCTTATCAATATCAACATCACATCGTCTTGAAAAATCTGGTCTATTTTATTATCAATATGACCCATTTGTTCTTCTTGCGAATCTAATATTGCTTCGAAATCGTTTAATTCTTTTCTCGTTGAACCGGTCTTCCTTTTTCTTTTACCCGCTCTTGTTTTCGATGTATCCATTGAGGATATTTCTTCAATATTGTTATCTGCCATTATAAAAAAAGCAATGTCTCTGGATTTAAACACGTCTTGACAGTTTGTCGCAGAAAAATAAACTGATTAGAGGAAGATGAAGTAAGCGTGTCTATTACTAAACTGAATCTATAAAGCGCTTTATTGAATGCGAGTTGACTGTTGTAAAGGGAAATAAATCCATATGTTTTTTTCTAGGTGGTAAGTAAAGCCGAAAGCAATGAAATTATCTTATCTCTAAGGAGACAAACCCTACCATCTTGGAGGCAACTATTGCCAAGGCAACCAGCCAGATGGTTATTGCCACTAATTTCATTTGCCACCACTTGCATTCTTCCTAGGCCTTCGACATTAGATGCTAGATTCCCCTCGATGGTGAATGCTGCTCCTTCAACAGTGGATAATTCTTACCCAGTGACTGATCCTTCCTCATTAGTAGAGCTGTCCTCCTGCTCATTGGTAGAGCTATCTTCTTGCTCATTGGTGGAGCTGTATTCCCGCTTGTTGTAAGAGCGTTGTCTTTCAATGGAATTCACAACAGTAGCAACAAATACTGACAACATCAAGAAAATATCCTTTTCTGATTTTCTACAAAAACCCCAGTTTAAATATAAACATGCAGACTCATTTGGATGACGATTTTAATATTCTGGCCATACTTTCTAGTGAAGACTCTCTACAAGTTTATATCGTAAAATTGGGTATCAAACTTATAGATCAACAGTACTGCCTGTGATCATGTGTTAGCTTGAAACCGCTACGCAAACACAGTTTATATTTTTGCAAGCTAGAGAGTGAAAATCGCACACTGAACTGTAAGACTTCTGAGCTGTTGGCACGCGAGGACCTCATCATGGATCAGTGAATTGTGAGCTTTAATTTTATGAAAGGTGTCAGGATTAATGAAATTTGTTAAACTTTTATATGTGAACTTTAATCAGAATCATATTATTTTGCTGTGTGATTTGACATGTTTGTTATTGTATTTCGAATGTTTTGTCATAATTATTGTGTGTATATTAATCATCAAAGGCCGGAACGGCCACAAAGGCGTCGAGCTGACATTTTCTTTTATATAAAATGATATCAATAATTTTAATTTTTGTACTAAAAGTCGTATATCAAATAAAATTAGAATAAAAAAGTAAATGAATTATATTTTGTGCTGCTTTAAAAACAAAAATTAGTATATTCCCTTATAAAATAGGTAGTGATGCGTTTATAATACAATAACTCATCATGGTTACAAAAATTGAAGAAATTTCAAAGTAAAAAAAAATATTTTCTTCCTGCTTAAAACAGTCTTAGAACATTTTTCACAGGTTCATAATTTGAATACATTAACAGTGTGTCCCTAAATATAAAAATAAAACATACTTTTATTTATTTCAATTCCCTTTTGAAACAACATTACCTATAGTATGGTTGTTTACAAACAAATCCACAACACGTGCTATCTAAAATACTCGACCAAACCAACTGCATTATCGTTTTTATTTCATTAGATACGTTTATCGCTTACATTCATTTTGGAGACCGTGCCCGATAACAAATAAATTTACATATAAAATTTTATTTCTATCGGGCACGGTCTTCAATTAAAATGTAAGTGATAAACAAAAAAAAATATTTAGTGGTTTACACCTTATTGTATTCATCTGCCATTTCTTGATTGAGCAAATTTATACTTATGCAATGAGTTGTCAATAACCAGAAAGGCAAAGTTGGGTTTTTTGTACACAATTAAGTTGAATAAATGGAATCTTGTAATGTGTTTAATACTTTAATGATCTTATTTCTTATGCGCATTTAAAAGGCGGTGCAGAGCATGAATGTTTGGACGATTGCCAATCCAGACGATCGCTATACGGCTGCCGGGCATTAGCTCGACGCCTTAAAAAGTTAGGCTTATGGATAAATAAAACACAACAGGCGAGAGTCTTATCAATAAACAAGAAATAAAGCCAAACCAATTAAAACATAGACATGGGCCACAGGGTCTTGTGTTAAGTAAAATGAAACACACTTTAAAAAGTAAGTACCTCAGAGGAAAACAATATGCTCACGAAGCTCAGCTCATGGCTATACATTTTAGACTATCAATTTCTTGTGGGACTATTCCAAACAGACAAAAAAAATCCACAGTAATAAGGGGAAAATAAAAAAATAATATCGGTATTCAATGTAATTCAATAAAAACTTATATTATAAACAGATTGTCATTTAGTTTTTGTTTATTCTTAAGTCGACCCACCCCCTTTACAAGAAAAATAACCCACCTCCGATTTTTACGTAAGTTTTTGTAGCCTTTGTTTATTTCTGTTGCGCCAAGACTGGCCGATGACTTTTTTCATCGTTTCTTTAAAAAATCTGAATGTAATTGAGGACACAACTCTCAAATCAGAGCAGAGTTTGGCGACGCTTTTATGTTTTCCGCCATGCTTGCGTTCTTCGATACCGACCTTAGCCTCATTTTCAGTAAGATATGAATATTCATGACTATCTCATTAAGAATGGAGTATAAGAAATCAATGTACACTAAAAGTTTTGAATTTCATCTTGCAGTTAAGCTACTGAAGCCTTTGGCTCAGGAGAGCTTAAACAATTAAGAGAAGATCAGAAAAGCTCACTTGAGCTTTCAGCTCAGGTGAGTTAAAAAGGTAATTTTTTTTTAAAAATTGGTAAACTTGAGATGGATAATTTTTTTTGCTATATTTCCTTGAAAAGAGGTAAAAACTTCATGTAAGGAATAAAACAGAGATTAAAACCATTTTTTAAAAAAAAAGAATCAATGCCTTACCACTCTGCAGTGTGACTCCTTTCCACTTATTAGTTTTGTAGGCCTCCAGACATTGAATGTGTTTGGGGCGTTCATCTATAACAGCTGCTATTATTGGTATATTTTCTTCTATGTTGTCATATGCCGTTGAGTCTTCAAAACTGCTTGGAAGTGTCTTAATATCTATGTCATCATCAAAAATTCTAGACCTGAAAATGAACAAGAGGCCAATAGGATAAGTAGCATATAACCCATACACAAACTTGTCGAGGAGTCTCGACATTTTTAGATTTTTAGACAAATTTAGATTCTTCGTACCATAGATATGCTTCACACCAAAAATGGTAACAATTAGCCTTGTAGTTTTTAAGAAGGAGTTAAAAATGTAAAAACTTTAACACACATCGCACAACGCACAACGATGGACGAAAACAGATAGCAATAGGTCACCTGAGTTAACTATAAAGCTATAAAATAAAATGTAGTACCCCCGGTACAAGCAACAAGACCCCAGGGGCCATATCACTCACCTGAGCAAAATTAGACAGAATTCTTTTATTAATCGAATAAAGAATATTTGGACAATTTAGAAAAGTTTAAAAAGATCTTCCAATTTTTATCTACATATTTTTATGGTAAACATGGAGTACCTTTTATACTTTCAGCTTTGAGAAGATTTTTCTCCATGTCATTCAAAAATTTATGAATAATAGATTTTTCATATCTTTTATGTTCAGGAAGGTATAGAAATATGTAGTCAGACTTCTTAACAAATTTTGAAATATAGCTTGTTAGTGCCCACCTTGAAATATGTATAGAGTTATTGCCCCTATTGGATTAATTGCTTATTATTGCTACTACTCTGAAACCTTAAGAGATAGAGACCAATCATGGCAATGTCTTTTGGTTCACTTTAAGGATTTGACAATTCATACCAAAAGGGTCTGATGTCTCCTTGAAGGTATCCGATCCATAATAGCCCAAGATTTAATGAATATGGGTGCATAACAGATATGTATGAGGTTAATACTCAGTATACTTTGACATAATTGTCATGTATGTAAGAGTGGAATGTGTCCTAATTAATTACCTTTTCCTTTTCTTGAAGAGTTGCCAAACTTTGATTTTATTTTATAAAAAATCTATACGGTTAAAAATTTATTTTCAATAGTTTTTGTATTCTAATGATAAAATACATCTTTCCACCAAAGCATTTATTGGTATTCCTAGTACTTACTTTTTTATTTAAAAAAATATGGTTGTCCCCACTGACCAAAATGCAATCTTCATTAATTAATTACTGCTAGGATAAAAAAAAATTGAAAATTTCTCTCGGTAATTTTTTTTTTCTCTAAAATTCTTTAAATTAATATCAAAGTGTTAGATACATAATGTTTAATCAAGGTTGAAAAAAATTAGGTCCAAATATGGATCGGACACCTTAAGCAGTTATTCCCCCTGAAAGGTTCATAATTTTGTTGAAAACACAACTTTTGAACTATATATCGTAGAAACATACGACTACATGAAAATGAAGAGTTGACCTTGGCTAATCAACATGACATAAAGGTGAAGGTAAAAAAAAATCATACAAAATCTGTTGACATAGTTTTTTCTTGAAGTAACGCAGAGAAAGCATTTCATCGATTCCATTGAAACAGAAATGTTTTAAACAAGAGGCCCACAGGCCATAACGATCCCCTGAGTACCATACCCCATACACAGACATGTCAAGAAATCTCATATATGCATTTATGCTTCATTTTGGATTTTTTTAAAATCCAAAAAATATGGTAATGAACACCCTCTTATCTACCTAAAATCTTGCAACAAGGACTATGAAATCTATAATTTATATATAACAAGAGGCCAATTGGCCTTAACTGCCACCTGAGTAGCATATAACCCATACATAAACTTGTTGAGGAGTCTCCTATATACATTTAACTAATTAGGTTTCATTCTGGAGTAGAAAAATTATAAATTTGTAATGATGACCACCTCCCTGCCTGAAATCTTTCAAAAAGAACTATGTAACCTATAATTTTTGCGAAAAACTGATAGATCTAGTCTACAAAATCATGAATTCAGTTTTCCTTTCCTGTGTGTGGGAGTAAAGAAGAACATTTTTTAACACCTATACATCCATTTTGGCCCTGCCCTAGAGTCAAAACCCATACTCCAGGGAACATGAAAATTAAAATTTCATTACAGGACTTCTTGGTAAACATAATTATAAGTCAGTTTTTATACAGGTGTGTGAGAAAGAAAAGAAAAATTTTAAACATTATATGCATTTACACTATATTGCCATATTGCCCCCCCCCCCTCATGTCCTGAACCACTGACCAAGGGGACATGAATTCCATGATTTAGGGTAGAGGAGTTAGTGGACATCATAACCATGTATTCAGTTTTAAACAAATATATATGGGAGTAGAGAAGAAGATTTTTTAAGATTTAAAACATTTTTATTATATGGCCATAATGGTCCCACCCTAGAGCCTGAACACCTGACCCAGGGGTCATGAATTTCACAATTTAGGTAGAGGGCTTCATGGACATCATAATTGCCTGACGTTATGACGTCAGGCATATCTAAGGTTTCAAAGTTGCATTCTCCGAAACAGTGCCGACAATGGGACAATTTGTGCAATATCATGATATTTCACAAAAAAGATTAACTGATGCATGTTTAAAATGTCAGCATTTACATTCACAATTGATGAAAATGTTATATGGCACGTAATAACAACATCGAGCAAGAGTTTTCATGTAAAAGGGACGTTCACCATGCAGTGCACGTGTGTAATCCTGATTTTAAAATAGATCAGCATTCCACCACATCTGAACGGTGAAAAAGGGGGAGGGGTCATCGCAACAAGTTGTAACATATTGTCTATTACAGTACAATGTAAGTAATAATTGGTGTTGGATTATCATTATAACAAGAGAGTCATCAGTTTGGATTAAAACAAATATATATTTATACAGCTGGAATGTTTACTGGAGAAACTAAATCGCCAAAGTGGGGCCACTGTGACCCGATTTTCGTTCAGTTGGGCGATTTCATTAATCTTGAAAAGGAAAACTCAGGTGTCCCTAAATGAACATTTACTACATTTAACAATTACTAATCAAGTTTGTTTCTTAATTCGATAGATTTCTTCCAAAACATCCGATCCAAATTATAATATCCATGTATGTAGCTGTTACAAAACAAATGTCAAAACATTCATCTGACATGGGGATGAGTTCATTTGTTGTGTGAACAGTAATAGCAGGATTTCGCGCCATAATGTCTCATTCATAGTTTTTGCGCGCCGATTAGTTGACGAATCTGTTGGGATCGTGCGAATGCGAATACCCCAGAGCACACCATGTGTTAACATCACAGGCACGTAGCATCGGGGGTAGGGGTGAGGGGGCTGCTTCCCCCTCCTCAATTTTTTGGCAGCTGGCACTTTTCTTAACTTTATCTGATAAATGGAAATATCATGGATTTGCCCCCCCCCCCTCCACTTTTGTAGGAGCATTCAATACATGAAACTGCAAATAAGGAATTCTACTTGAATTAAAGTTACAGTAAGGGTTTTCTTCATGAATTTGAGAATTCACCCTTTTTTAATTGCTTGTCAAGATGGTTTCGATGAAGCTGCCCACATACATTAAAAAACAATACGTTTTTGTATACCCTTTCATATTTCATATGGTTGGAAATTTTTAAAAATGCCTTTCAGTTGATATATTGCATCTTAATATAACAAATACAATTTTTTAAAAAACGACTAGGCCTATTGACTCTTGAGCTTTCAAGCTTACATGCACTTATATGATATGTGTACATTTCTAAACAAGAGGCCCAGGGGCCACATCGCTCACCTGAGCAACAATTGCCTTAATTTTGATCAAATTAGCACTACAGTATCAAAATATCTTGACAACTAAGTACAATAGATCTTGCTTAAAAAAAATTTGAAAATCTGCCAATTTTTATCCACCTCTTTTTTTTGGTAAATACCAAGCCCTTTTTGTTGTTATACCTGTAAGAAGATTTTTCTCTATTCCTATATACCCCACCCCCCTTTTCGTGGTCCCACTTGTCTCTAGAGAATCATGATTTCATCAAACTTAAATCTGCATAACCTGTGCTTTCACACTAAGTACTGAGTTTTGGACCGAAAACTTTCCCAGAATATTTTTAAAGATTTTCTCTATATATTACTATGTAAAAATTCAAACCGCCATCATGGCCCCGCCCTATCTCTAGGGACTGTGATTTTGCAAACTTGAATCTACACTACCCGAGGATGCCTCAACACAAGTTTAAGCTTTTTCTGGCCAAACAGTCTTTAAAAAGAAGATTTTTCTCTATAAATTCCTATGTAAAACTTGATCCCCCATTGTGGCCCCACCCTACCCCTGGAGACCATGATTTGAACAAACTTGAATCTACACTACCTGAGGATGCTTCCATTTTAATTTGAGTTTTTCTGGCCTAATAGTTTTTGAGAAGAAGATTTTTAAAGATTTTCTCTATATACAGTCAAAACTGTCGTAGCGGTCACCCCTATTAAGCAGTCACCTTTCGTATGCAGTCATTTTATTTCCTCCCGATGAAAAATCCTATATAATCGCCCTCTAAAGAGCGGTCACCTGTCTAACACGGTCAGCGGTCATCGTATTTTGATCCGAAACTGTACAGTCGACTTGCATTAGGCGGCCATTTTGGCCGGTCACATGATTTACACCCGGGAATTCTAAACATGGCTTCCGAATGTCGGGTGATAAACGTAAACAATAATTATACGCTTGAAGCGAGAGAAACCATATTAATCGATGTATTTATAATACATAATTGGCAGATCAGATACGAATTGGAATCAAGTGAATTGTTTAAACATGTATTAACAATGTTTGTTTAATAAACATGAATTAAATAGGTGTCAAAAATGTCCGCGGCGAGGCAAGAGCAAATTGATTAATTTTATAATAATTTAGAATGAAGTTCAGATAGGGTCGGTTAAAAACTTAATTGTTGATTTGTGTTAAAAATGTTTGTTTTCTATGTATACGGTACTCATGAAGATAGTTAGTGTTATAATTGTGAAAATGTTAGCGACAAGGTTTTACCACGTAGTGACTTTTTTCAATAATTTTAAAAAATACAAAAATTGCATGTACAATGCATTGTTATGTATTTGTACTTATTTCTAAATATAATAGATACTATAAAAAACATTTAATCACTTATACTTTATCTATCATTTTGATACATTATTGTTTTATTGTGGTAATTATTTTAATAAGATATTTAATGTTGGCAAATTCACAAGTCTCTATTCAAAGGTCACCTCTGTTAAGAGGTCACTTTGGGTGCCTCCCGCAGGTGACTGCTTAATACAAGTTTGACTGTATTACTATGTAAAACATGATCCCCCTATTGTGGCCCCACCCTACCCCCGGGGACCATTATTTGAACAAAATTGAATCTACACTACCTGAGGTTGCTTCCATTTTAATTTGAACTTTCCTGGCCTGATAGTTTTTGAGAAGAAGATTCTTAAAAATTTTCTCAATATATTCCTATGTAAAACTTGATCCCCCTCTTGTGGCCCCTCCCTACCCCCGGGGACCATGATTTGAACAAACTTGAATCTACACTACCTGAGGATGCTTCCATTTTAACTTGAGCTTTTCTGGCCTAATAGTTTTTGAGTAGAATATTTTTAAAGATTTTCTCTATATATTCCTATGTAAAACTTGATCCCCCATTCAGGCCCTACCCTACCCCTGGAGACCATGATTTGAACAAACTTGAATCTACACTACCTGAAGATGCTTCCATTTTAATTTAAACTTTCCTGGCCTGATAGTTTTTGAGAAGAAGATTTTTAAAGATTTTCTCTATATATTCCTATGTAAAACTTGATCCCCCTCTTGTGGCCCCTCCCTACCCCCGGGGACCATGATTTGAACAAACTTGAATCTACACTACCTGAGGATGCTTCCATTTTAATTTGAGCTTTTCTGGCCTAATAGTTTTTGAGTAGAATATTTTTAAAGATTTTCTCTATATATTCCTTTGTAAAACATGATCCCCCCATTGTGGCCCAACCCTACCCCTGGAGACCATGATTTGAACAAACTTGAATCTACACTACCTGAGGATGCTTCCATTTTAATTTGAGCTTTTCTGGCCTAATAGTTTTAGAGAAGAAGATTTTTAAAGATTTTCTCTATATATTCCTATGTAAAACTTGATCCCCCCATTGTAGCCCAACCCTACCCCCAGGGACTATGATTTGAACAAACTTGAATCTACACTACCTGAGGATGCCTCCACACAAGTTTAAGCTTTTCAGGCCGAATAGTTTTTGAGAAGATTTTTGAAAAATACCAACAAATTTTCAATAAATCTCAATTATCTCCCCTTTAAAGAGGGCATGGCCCTTTATTTGAACAAACTTGAATCCCCTTCACCTAGTGGTGCTTTGTGCCAAATTTGGTTGAAATCTACTGAGTGGTTCTTGAGAAGAAGATGAAAATGTGAAAAGTTAACGACGACGACAACGCCGACAACGACAGACAACGGACAAATTGTGATCAGAAAAGCTCACTTGAGCCTTTGGCTCAGGTGAGCTAAAAAAATTAAATGAATTTCAAGTGATATATATGTAGATGTTCTAAATCGAAGAAAAGACTGACATTCCGTCTTAAATTTGCCCGTTCCGTTTATAAATTTATGATCAGCCGCGAAAATTAAAATTCATTTCTGATAAGATAGCCTAATTAATACATGCATTATTCCATTGAATGATTTTGTTTAGTCAGGCAAGCTTTTTGGAAAGCTTTTACTTGTCATGCATTTAGTTTTTAACAAATATATATGGGAGTAGAGAAGAAGATTTTCTAAGATTTAATACATTTTTACTATATCATATGGCCATTTTGGCCCCACCCTAGAGACTGAACCCCTGACCCAGGGGCCATTAATTTCACAATTTTGGTAGAGGGCTTCATGGACTATGCAACCAGTTTTTTCCTCACATGTGGGGGAGTAGAGAGAAGAAGATTTTTGAAAATTTGGTTTTTTTTTGCATATTTGTCCTCACATGTGGCGCCCTGGGGGTGGTAGAGCCATGAATTTCATGAATTTAGAAGATTTTTAAACAATAAATGCATAAACACTATACAGTCAAACTTGTATTAAGCAGTCACCTGCTGGAGGCACCAAAAGTGACCTCTTAACAGAGGTGACCTTTGAATAGAGACTTGTGAGTTTGCCAATATCAAATATCTTATTAAAATAATTACCACAATAAAACAATAATGTATCAAAATGATAAATAAAGTAAGTGATTAAATGTTTTTTATAGTATCTATTATATTTACAAATGAGTACAAATACACAACAATGCATTGTGCATGCAATTTTTGTATTTTTTTAAAATAATGAAAAAAGTCACTACGTGGTAAAACCTTGTCGCTAACATTTTCACAATTATAACACTAACTATCTTCATGAGTACCGTATACATGGAAAACAAACACTTTTAACACAAATCAACAATTAAGTTTTCAACCGACCCTATCTGAACTTAAATCTGAACTATTATCTGATTATGAAATCAAGCAATTTTCTCTTGCCTCGCCGCGAACATTTTTGACACCTATTTCATTCATGTTTATAAAACATACATTGTTAATACATATGTTTAAACCATTCACTTGATTCCCATTCGTATCTGATCTGCCAATTATGTATTATAAATACATCAATTTATTTAGTTTCTCTCGCCTCAAGCGTATAGTTATTATTGACGTTTATCACCCGACATTTGGAAGCCATGTTTAAAATTCCCGGGTGTAAATCATGTGACTGGCCAAAATGGCCGCCTAATGCAAGTCGACTGTACAGTTTCGGATCAAAATACGATGACCGCTGACCGCGTTAGACAGGTGACCGCTCTTTAGAGGGCAACTATAAAGGATTTTTCATCGGGAGGAAATAAAATGACCGCATACGAAAGGTGACTGCTTAATAGGGGTGGCCGCTTCGGCAGTTTTGACTGTATTGCCATATTGCCCCCCCCCCCCCCCCCCCCCATGTATTCGGTTTTTTGCCCACATGTGTGGGAGTAGAGAAGAAGATTTTCTAAGATTTAATACATTTTTACTATTTGGCCATATTGGCCCCACCCTAGAGCCTGAACCCCTGACCCAGGGGTCATGAATTTCACAATTTTTGTTGAGGGCTTCATGGACATCAAAATCATGCATTTAGTTTTTAACAAATATATATGATAGTAGAAAAGAAGATTTTCTAAAATTTAATACATTTTTACTATTTGGCCATATTGGCCACACCCTAGAGCCTGAACCTCTGACCCAGGGGTCATGAATTTCACAATTTAGGTAGAGGGCTTCATGAACATCATAAACATGCATTTAGTTTTAAAAAAATATATATGGTAGTAGAGAAGAAGATTTTCTAAGATTTAATACATTTTTACTATATGGCCATATTGGCCCCACCCTAGAGCCAGAACCCCTGACCCAGGGGCCATAAATTTCACAATTTCTGTTGAGGGCCTCATGGACATCATAACCATGCAACCATTTTTTTCCTCACTTGCGTGGGAGTAGAGTAGAAGATTTTTGAAAATTTGGCTTTTTTTGCATATTTGGCCCCGCCCGTGGCACCCCAGGGGTGGTAGAGCCATAATTTTCACAATTTAGATTCTTCTTACCATAGAGATGCTTCACACCAAAAATGGTAGCGATTGGCCTGGTAGTTTTCAAGAAGAAGTTAAAAATGTAAAATTGTTAACTCACGACGATGGACGAAGACCAATTCAATAGGTCACCTGAGTGACTCAGGTGACCTAAAAATGAATTCCCCGACTGTGCTCTTCCCTATTTTTCGGGCAAAATAGTAACATGTAATAGTAAATATATCATTGATATATTATATCATTAAATATTAATTCAATAGCTAATCAATTGTTAAAAAATTATTGCCGAAGCTGACTCGGACCAAAATATTTTACCTCTCTCTCTCTCTCTCTCTCTCTCTCTCTCTCTCTCTCTCCTGTGTTACAAATTTGAGACTACACCGGTGGTTTTTATTTACAGTTTGAACTTTTACATAGACTGAAAAAGAACGCTCCAATTCTTGTTGATTATCTACATAATTATGATGTGTTGCATTCAATGTGCACTTCCTTTTTTGATTCGTGGAGAATAAATATGAATGACTACTACTGTCTAGTATTAACGGCATATATATAAATGATTACTTCATTATCACCCCGAGCATTAGGTTTTAGATGTATCCGTTATGACGTCATAAACGAATGTGCACAAAACGGCCAAACAAGTTGTCTAAATTGAGTACAGAATTTGATGACGAAAGCAAACCCGCGACCCACCTTAAAAGGCAACCAAATTTGAGTGTCATTTGTTGAGTTATAAGCGAGTTACAGAGCTTACGATTTTTCGCTATGTAAAAATTTTGAGTGCACCATCCAAGCAAGTTTGGTGAAGTTAGGACCAGTAATAACTAAAATATAATCATCAGAGGGCATCTGCTCCAAAAACTTTAACCAGCCACAAAAACCTAACCTCATTCAGCATCCGAAACCTTATAATGGCTCAGATTCAGCATTCAAGCCTGTCAAATGGATCAGTATCATTATACGCACCATCCATGCAAGTTTGGTGAAGTTAGGACCAGTAATAACCAAGACATAATCAGAGGGCACCTGCACCCACAACTTTAACCAGCTCCAAATCAAAGGCCTGAAGGGCCACAATGGCTTCGGGTTAAAGTTAATTTGAAGAATAAAAACCTAAATAATTTTTTTAAAAAGTCAAAATAATCTCCACTATTACAAAAATGCATATTTTTTTTATTTGTGTTATTTATGGTTCTCCTTCATTGATCAAATGTACACTTAGGTACTGTAGATTTTAAAAAAAATCCTTAAAACAAAGTATGATTCTGTAACTCTTAGTAATGTGTGTACTTAACATGAGACCAACTTTTCTTGTTGTTTTGCTGGAGATTTATTTTATAAAAATTGAGTTGGGCAGTCAATTTCACAAAAATGAAATTTGATAAAGATTGTATGCGGACAACTAAAATAATAGAAATATCAAAATTAAGTGTGATTTTTTTTTTATATTTTCAAAAATCATTCTGATTTGGTTATATGCCATTCATTTAAAAATTGGTATCAATTATACTTACTTTTTAAAAACAAATATAAAGACAAAAAGCATTAGTCAACTTTCATTCATTTTTTTTTTTTATAAATTTATGTTTTTAATCACATAACTACCGGTAATTAAATTACAATTCATTACAAATTGTCTCACCTAATTCTTAAAAGTTTTAATAAAATATCTAAGTTTAGAAATATCTTAGGAGTTAACAAATTTTAAGATTTTTTTCTCTATTCACATAGATTTAAATATTGAAATTATTATTGTATTTAATTCTTTAGATTGTATACTGCTGATAAACACTCTGACTCTTATTATCAATTTGATTTAAAATTCACATGGGTCCAAATGACACGGGCCGAAAAGATCAGGGGTAGATAAAAGAAAGCACCCATTCATGTTGTTTACAAAGTGAGGTTGTAGATATACTTATCGCTCCATGTAAGACGTTTTGTTTCTAAAAGATCAAACATTTGTGCATTGTCAATATTCGATATGGATACAAAATAATCTGTTTTGCAGGCTGGTATATTTCATATGTACTGTAGGTCTAACTATCACATGTGTCTCGGTGCAAGTGTATTCATCCGCTGAAACCCAGACTTATTGTTTACAATAAAATATGAACATTTTCAAAGACATCAACCATTTCGTATCTGCCAACTTGATTCGTTGACGTATAGTTCTGCTCAAAATTGAAGTATATCATCTATTTTACCTCAAACACATAAGAAAACTTTGCACTCATTTGAGTTGTTTGCCTCCTTAAAATTGGCAACTTCCGGACGTACGATCCCTAGATGGCTTTCGAGCTTCGCTCGACACCATAAAAACTTAACCTCATTCAGAATCCGAAACCGTAGCTATGGCTCAGATTCAAACCTGTCAAGTGCATCAGTATCATTTAAGCCGCACCATCCATTCAAGGAACTAAGTTTGGTGATGTTAAAACCAGTAGTAACTTAGAAATGGCTATCAAAGGGCACCTGCACCAAAAACTTTAACCTGCTCCAAAAACCTTACATTGGTAAAGATAGGACAAGTACATGTAATAACTTAGATTCAGGACCTGCAACAAAAACCTTAAACAGGTCTGGACACCGACACCAGGGAGTAAAGCATAGTGTTAAATCTAAAGCAACATTGTGTGGCGCAGCGCCTCATTTACTGGAAGCAAATTAAACTCAAAATCACAGTTGCCCTAGCCTAGAGCTGTGTTGATTGCAGTTAGATTCAAACTCGCTGGACTTCACGCACGAGTGACCTGAGACAATAGGTCACAATACAGGTAAACTGGCAAAGCCACAGCTGAGGGGCTAAACATAGCTGTCCTCTATAAATGGGTGGTAATTACTAGCACAATAATTTTGTAAGTAACAAGTGAATTATCTCCTTGAAATTAGTAATGGTAAAGGCTTATCATTAAGACATTGTAAGGCCTAAAAAAAAATAGGTTTGTTTCCGCTTTCCCTACCGACCCTAACTTAAACCTGCCGACTCAAAATTTTTTTTCGAGTTTTTTTTCGTAAATTTCCGTTTTTATCCGTTTTTTGTTAAAATTTCGTTTTGATCCGATTTAAAAATTTATTGGTTTTTTTTTTATCTTACCCAGTTTAATAGATAAATGGTTTAATATGCACAATTGAACAGATGGAGAGGGAAAAAAAAAAGATTAAAAAAAAAAAAGCAGACCGACCGACCCTAATTTTTTTCAGCCTGAAAGCGGAAACAAACCAATTTTTTTTTAGGCCTAACGGTTATCTATAAATAAAATTAACAGAACAGAATACATTTTATAGGCAAATTTTGAAAATTTTACACTGAAGTACCTAAAACTATTGAAACAAATCAACGAAAACCTGGATGTGATGTTTCCTATGTCAATTTTAACTTTTTAAGCAGTTGTCAAATTAACCAGAATTTTCTGTTTCCAAAAAAACTCGTAACTCTTTTTGAAGAATGCAGAAAATTTATTCATTATAAAAGACTGCTATGCAGATTTTTATGCAAATATTTTAATTTTTAAAAAGCTTTAAAACAAGAGTTTATCCATCCAAATTTCCATGGTAAAAAGGGTTTAATAATTCTGTAATTAGTTGGCTACATTATATAATATTATCTTAATTTGATAGTGTATTACATGAAACATACATGTATGTATTGCCATGATAAAAAATATTGAATCATTGACTTTGAGTCATGTGAATGCAAAAGCAAATCATTTATAGCTCAATAAATTATCACAGAGGTCAGGCTTGGATAAGATGCAAAATTTTCTTTAAAATAAGCCCCTATTATTAAGGTTTAATGATCTATAACATAACTGTAAAAAAAAAAAAAAGTGCCCCTTTCAAGGTTTTATAATATTAACCGCAGAGAAAAATGCCCTTTTCACTACCTTTTCACATGCTCTTTTCAAATCTTAGATTAAACACTAATAGCATAAGCTCTTCCCACTTCATCTCGGTGAATTAAAAAGCAATGATAAACAAGAGGCCCATGGGCCACATCGCTCACCTGAGGAACAATAGGTATAATAAAATCAGCTTAATGGAGTCATAATTAATACAAACTATCTGGACAATGTACAATAATACATGTAGATCCTGTATAAATAAAATCCATTTTCCCCCTGGATATTCTTATGTTTATAATCATTAGTCCCTTTTCTAACAGGATGATTTTATAGTCATATCATATGTTGAGTATTGCAGTTCTCAAAAAGATCCTTAACAATAGTTTATATATGGGATATAAACCTACATCAAACTCTGAACCTTCTTGTAAAGCCAAAGAATTGTCCTGGGGCAAAATCTTAACAGTTATAAAGAATCATCTGGCTGATTAGTTTCTGAGAAGATTTTTAAAGATTTACTCTATATATTCCTATGTTTAATTTCAACCCCCCATTGTGGCCCCACCCTACCCCCGGGGGTCATGATTTTCACAACTTTGTATCAACACTACCTGAAGATGCTTCAACACAAGTTTCAGCTTTCCTGGCTGATTAGTGTCTGAAAAGAAGATTTTTAAAGATTAACTCTATTAACTCTATATATTCCTATGTTAAACTTCAACCCCCCATTGTGGCCCCATCCTACCCCCGGGGGACATACTTTTCACAACTTTGTATCTACACAACCTGAAGACGCTTCCACACAAGTTTCAGCTTTCCTGGCTGATTAGTTCCTGAGAAGAAGATTTTTAAAGATTTACTCCATATATTCCTATGTAAAAGTTTGACCCCCCCCCCCCCCTATTGTGGCCCCATCCTACCCCCGGGGGTCATGATTTTCACAACATTGTATCTACACTACCTGGGGATGCTTCCACACAAGTTTCAGTTTTCCTGATCTTATGGTTCATGAGAAGAAGATTTTTAAAGATTTACTCTGTATATTCCTATGTAAAAGTTTGACCCCCCATTGTGGCCCCACCCTATCCCCTGGGGTCATGATTGTCACAACTTTGAATCTACACTACCTGAGGATGCTTTCACACAAGTGTCAGCTTTCCTGGCTGATTAGTTTCTGAGAAGAAGATTTTTAAAGATTATCTCTATAAATTCCTATGTTAAACTTCGACCCCCCATTGTGGCCCCACCCTACCCTCAGGGGTCATGATTTTCACAACTTTGAATTTACATTACCTGAGGATGCTTCCACACAAGTGTTAGCTTTCCTGGCTGATTAGTTTCAGAGAAGAAGATGTTTTAAAAATTTACTCTATATATTCATGTGTTAAATTCGACCCCCCATTGTGGCCCCACCCTACCCCCCGGGGTCATGATTTTCACAACTTTGTATCTACACTACCTGAGGATGCTCCCACACAAGTTTCAGCTTTCCTGGCTGATTAGTTTCTGAGAAGAAGATTTTTGAAAATTTCTCGAAAATTTTCATAAGTTCCTAATTATGTCCCTTTGCAAAAGGGCGTGGTCCTTAATTTTCACAACTTTGAATCCCCATAGGCTAAGGATGCTTTGCGACAAGTTTGGTTAAAATTGGCCCAGTGGTTCTTGAGAAGATGTTGAAAATGTGAAAAGTTTACAGACAGACGGACAGACAGACAGACAGACGGACGACAGACAAAATGTGATCAGAATAGCTCACTTGAGCTTTCAGCTCGGTGAGCTATAAAAACACAACTTTTCAATTTACACAATGCAATTAGCTGTAAACTACCAAAATTAGTAACCAGGGCTTGCTACCCATTTTAGACACCAGGATATTGACAATCGGTAATAGTATACATGTAATTACTGGAAAACGTATTGTTTGATGATAAAAACCTCATTAAATACAAAATATTATGTAATTAAGTATTCCTGTAAATTTTGTACAAAACAAAAAACTATCTTTTAAGAAAACAGCAAAACCCGGTTTTCAGATTCGAAAATCACGGCCTGGCCCAGGTTTTGTTTCCTATTTTATTCACACTCCTTATATAAAATTTGCAGACCAAAAGTTGCAGCATTTGATATGTATTTGATTTATATAAAAAATAACCAAACGAAAATTTTTCACTTTTTGCACCCCAAATCTATATCCCATTTAAGCTATAATTATAATTATATAAATATTTGGACAATTGGTCCCAACCTGTTGAACCATTCTGTGTCTGTGGCTGAGGTGTTGTTGGGTTGAAGTGTCGACTTCATACTTAAGAAAGAGGTACCCCTTATTTCCAGTGCGGATGCCTTGCAAATTCCCTCAGAGGAATATCAGTCCTTGGACGACGTTGTGGTTGTCTCTACGGAACCGGTGCAGAAAGACGGGTCTGACTTTATGGCGGTTGGTGCTAATATTCAGTCCTCGGACGAGGCCCTGAATATCTACAAAAAAACATCAATAGACCCTTATGCTGCAAGTTGCGACAGCAGAATCCTCATATACAGGTTTTGCGACCAAAGTGGAAAAACTATCGAAAATTACCACGACGATTGGGAACATGGGGCAAGACGGAGAATGCTAAGGTACCTCCAAGACAATCGAATCAACGACGTTGCAATTGTTTTAACGCGATGGATGGGGCGCTCGCACATTGACCCAGCCCGTTTTTCCATCATGGAAAACTTGGTTTGTGACCTTGTTAACAAACTAGATGATCCAAGTGACTCCGGGAAATAACTGAATTTTCCTCATTCACACTAAAATCTATTAAGGACAATGTCCGAATTACTTGTGTTTATAATTACGTATTTTGAAAGGATCCCATTTATTAATTCAAATGCCGACTTTTCATTCTAACTATGCCTATAATCTAATTCCGGAAATATTTATGTCTACTATTGTTTACTCTAATTTTAGTAACGTGTCGGCATATCCAATGTAAACATTCTACCCCTCAACCAAATTCACCGTACATCAGCACGTGCCTTTCACATTAAACCCAGCAATCGAGCACTCCTTTTCTTTCCCCCTTCTGTATGTTTCCTTTCTCAATCATGTATCAACCTCAGACTAGTATAATTATTGGACGAGCATTTTTTGACCGTGTTGTTGTATTTCCAGCGAATCATACAACTAGGTAAGCAAACTTTTTCTGTAACATGTCTTCGGTAAAAATTATATCTGCTAACTGTCAGGGTCTGCACGAATTTAAGAAAAGAAAAGATGTCTTTCAATATTATCGACAAACCAAATGCAATATTTTGTTTACAAGACACTCATTTCACTTGTGATATGGAAGATAGTATTCAAAACGAATGGAGCAATGAAGTTTATTTCAATTCTTTTACCTCAAAGTCCAGAGGAGTAGCAATTTTTTTCAATAACAATTTTGAATATAAAGTACATAAGAATTTTACAAATGATTCTGGAAATTTTGTGGTACTAGACCTCAACATTCAAAGCCATCGTTTAAGTTTGATCACAGTGTATGGTCCAAATGAGGACACACGTACCCCTTTTTTATGAAGAACTCTTTGAAATTGTAAGTGAAATAGGAAATAAAGACATAATAGTTGTTTGTGATTTTAATCTTATTATGGATCCCGATATGGATTATTACAATTACCGGTATCTTCATCTTAACAATCCTAAAGCAAGAGATAAAGTAATAGAAAAAATAAATCAATTCAATCTTATTGACATTTTTAGAGAAACTCACCCTGATAAGAAAAGGTATACATGGCGTAAACCAACCCCTCTTAAACAAGCAAGACTAGATTTCTTTTTAATATCAAATACCCTACTGTGTATGTCACAAGAAAGTGAAATCATAGCAAGTTATAAGTCAGATCATTCACCAGTACTCCTTAGTCTAAAATTTAATGAATTTACACATGGAAAAGGTTTATGGAAGTTCAATAATGCACTTTTATATGATAAGGAATTCCTAAATGTTGTTAATAAAAAAATACAAGAAATAAAACAAAATTATGCAGTACCTGTATATAACAATGCATCTATTGACAAAATTCCAAATGATGAAATTCAATTCACTGTCAATGACCAGCTCTTTCTTGAAACACTATTAATGGAAATCATGGGCAAATGTATATCATATTCTAGCTATGCCAAAAAGAAAAATAACGAAAAGGAGAAATTTTTAATAAACCAAATAAAACAGTTGGAGGAAAAGTACAAAGAAAACATTCAAACAATTAATTTTAAAAAGAAAGAATTAGAAAATATCAGAAATCACAAACTTATGGGAAGTCTAGTAAGATCAAGAGCTAAATGGACCTGTGAAGGAGAGAAACCAACAAGTTACTTTCTTAATCTTGAGAATAGAAATTTTGTAAATAAAATTGTCCCAAAATTAATAAAAGAAGATTGTTCCGAAGAAATTAATGGACAAAAGGAAATCCTGTTAGAGATAGAAAATTGTTATAGAAATCTATATCAAAACAAAGGTGAATTTCAAGACTATGATTTAAATGAGATTCTAGAATCAGACTCTGAAATTTTCAAATTAAGCGATACTCAAAGAAATACCCTTGAAGGTGAAATAACTTATAATGAAGCCTCTCACGTATTGAAAAAAATGTCGAATAATAAGAGTCCTGGAAGTGACGGTTTCACTACAGAGTTTTTTGGAAAGTCTTTTGGAAATTAATACTTAGGAGACTTTGTTATTAGATCAATAAATAACGGATACAATCTAGGGGAGTTATCTGTTACACAAAAGCAGGGTATAATCACCTGCATACCAAAAGATGGAAAAAGTAAATTTTACATGAAAAATTGGAGGCCAATCTCTTTATTAAATGTAGTTTATAAAATAGGGTCAGGCTGCATTGCTCAAAGAATGAAAACAATAATCAGTTCAATTATCAGGGATGGTGTAAAAGTAGTCCGGGACATATGTCCCGCGATGTCCCAATTTTCTATTTCGCGTCTAACTTATTTTCCAGTTACTTTTTTCAAAAACCGTTAATTAGATATCAAATGGCATCTTAATTTAAGTCGATGGTATTCTTTCTGCTTCATAAAAAACACTTTTAAGTTAAAAATCGCCAATTTTCCTTCGTCGAAAGTGTAAATGTAGTCCCGAGAAATCGACAATGTTTTTTTGATTTCCGGTTTTTGTTTTGCCTTTGTATATACATTTAATATACATATTTCTATGTGTTTTTTCTTGTTGTTGTCTCCTTATTATTTGTTTATGGTAGAAATATTAATTATTTATCAACTTTTAACCTTAAAAGCAGTTATTTACACTTTTCCCTGCGGGACATTGAAGTTTACCCACAGCTGAAAAGATATAGTACAATTGGAAACCCAACAAAGTTACATGTAAGAGTTCCGAATAAAATTCACGTTTATCAATAATTTCATATAATATTGAGATGAATTGAAAAAATATATATTTGTAAGCAAATATTAGTATTATTATTAATAGTAATTTTATTTATATTATTTTGATACTAGAAAATGCGTTCAATCATTAATTAAAGGATTCCGACAGCAATTATCTTCTCAAAATCATTGAATAATTATTTGATTATTTTACTTGTTGTTACAATAATTATTGTCTCAATATTAGAATTAAGGTATGACCACGAATGGGCTAAAATTGTAACAATTATTGTCTCATCATTAATTTTTCTCCATAAATTACCTTGTACCAAGGTCTGCATCGAAGCGTAGGGTGGACTTTTTAAAGTACCGCCACTATGTCGGGTTTCTTTAACTTTCTCGCGGGTCAGCTTGGTTTTTTGATGTAATAAAACAATAAATAAAACTTCTTCTTTTTTTACAGTATCATCGTTCTGGCAATGGGATATGTTGTACTGTTCGAAGTCCATTTTTAAACTCTTAATCAATAAATTTGAATATTGCGGGAGAATACTCTACAAGCTTTTCTTGGTGTTGTGCCTGCGAGAAATAAGCTGATACATTTTTATGTTATCACCAGTCCAGATCTACAATGAATATATGTAAATGTGTTCCATTATTTATTTAAATACATAGATATGTTTTGCTTGTGCTCGTTATAAGGTGACTAGGTTTCAGACACTAGTGCCCATTGGATAATATAAAACGTCTGTAAAATGTGCACATGTAAATAATAGATTTAGTGCTTTTAACTGGCTTAACAAATATGTTTTACTATTTTTCCAACAATTAAATGGCTCTTAATAAAGGAGGCCTCCACGTGGCAAGAGCTGGGCAAGGTATATGATATATAAATGCGGTGCTATACCGGCTAACATCCTTTACAGAATCGTTATACGGAATTGTATATACTACCCCTATAGGGTTTTCGGTTTTACTTTTTCTTTTCTGTTTCTTGTGAACTGCTATGTCCCGCGAAGAAATGTGTAAACAATTATCTTAGGGATTGAGAATGACTTAATAATTATGTTTATATTATAAAACAATATTTGATATTCAAATACAGTATATAAACATACAGAAATATGTATATTTAATGTATATACAAAGGCAAAACAAAAACCGGAAATCAAAAAAACATTGTCGATTTCTCGGGACTACATTTACACTTTCGACGAAGGAAAAGTGGCGATTTTTAACTTATTAGTGTTTTTTACGAAGCAGAAAGAATACCATCGACTTAAATTAAGATGCCATTTGATATATGATTAACAGTTTTTGAAAAAAGTAACTGGAAAATAAGTTAGACGCGAAATAGAAAATTGGGACATCGCGGGACATATGTCCGGGACATATGTCCCGGACTACTTTTACACCATCCCCAATTATCAGTACTGATCAAAATGGCTTTGTTCCAGGAAGATATATAGGTGAAAATACTCGTCTTGTTTATGATTTAATGCAATATACTGAGAATAATGACATTCCTGGATTACTGTTAATGATTGATTTTGAAAAGGCATTTGACTCTGTCTCATGGAAATTTATTGATAAAACGCTTTAATTCTTTAACTTTGGTCCATCTCTCAGAAAATGGATATCAGTTTTTCAACAAAACACCTCCTCCTCTGTATCACAAGCAGGTCACTTATCCAACTTTTTTAAATTAGAGCGTGGTTGTCGTCAGGGTGATCCAATTTCATCATATATCTTTTTACTATGTGCTGAAGTACTAGCTATTAAATTAAAAAATAATAAAAGTATAAATGGTATTAACATAGATAATTCAGAATTTTTGTTATCACAATATGCAGACGATACCCTTATTATATTAGATGGCAGTGAGAGGTCTCTCAGAGAAGCAATTAGAGAGTTAAATAACTTTTATCAAATTTCTGGTCTCAAAATAAATATATCAAAAACTCAACTTGTCTGGATTGGTAGTAAAAAATACTCTTCTAATATATTATGTGAGGAAATGAACTTTCAATGGACAAGCACCTTTAAACTTTTAGGTATATATTTTGATGTGGACCTAACAAATATACCAAAACTTAATTATGACAAGAAATTAGTAAAAATCAAGCATATCATTAATCAATGGAGTAAACGACGACTTACTCCACTTGGCAGAATAACTCTTATAAAATCATTGCTTATTGCACAATTAAATCACCTCTTCATTTCTCTACCCTCCCCATCAAATACTTTCATGAAAAATCTGAATGAAACTCTTTTTAATTTTTTATGGCATTCCAAAGTAGATTAACTTAAAAGAAAGCAAGTAGTGCAAGACTATATTAATGGAGGTTTAACTAGAGGTACTGTGAGCAAGCTCACAATTGATACCCCCTGCTAAGATAAAAATCATAATGCGTGTATTTTTCCAATTATAGAAAATATTGGATGAATCTATTTCACTGTCATTTTCTATAAATAACAACTGCTCTATTTTTTTAAAAACTGTTGGTCATAAGCAATATTTGTGTGAAGTAAGAACATTCAATGCTTCTCCATAACACAATGACCGGACATAAATTTTGCACTTTTTCTGCCAGTGACCTTGACCATGCCCAAATGACCTTGGGTCAAGGTCATGGCGCACCCTTTGGTCCTAAGCAATATTTGTGTGAAGTTAGAACATTCAATGCTTCTCCATAAGAAAGATAATAACCGGACACGAATTTTGCACTATTTTTCCCAACGACCTTGACCTTGCCCAAATGACATTGGGTCAAGGTCATGACACACCCTTAGGTCATAAGCAATCTTTGTATGAAGTAAGAACTTCCAATAACTCTCCATAAGAAAGATATGGACTGGACACGAATTTTGTATTTTTTCTGCCAGTGACCTTGACCTTGCCCGAATGACCTTGAATCAAGGTCATGACACACCCTTAGGTCATAAGCAATCTTTGTGTGAAGTAAGAACTTCCAATAATTCTCCATAAGAAAGATATGGACCGGACATGAATTTTGTATTTTTTCTGCCAATGACCTTGACCTTGCCCGAATGACCTTAGGTCAAGGTCATGACACACCCTTACGTCATAAGCAATCTTTTTGTGAAGTAAGAACTTCCAATGTTTCTCCATAAGAAAGATATGGACCGGACACGATTGCACAGACAGACGGACGGACGGACAGACGGACAAGGTGATTCCTATATACCCCCCAAACTTCGTTTGCGAGGGGTATAAAAATGCTTGATATTAACAATTACAATCTGGGATTAAAATCATCATAGATAAAATGAATTCTTTATTCCCAAGAAACAAAATGGAAAGTGCTGCTTGGCAAAACTGTATCTATAGAAAAAATATTAAAAACTGGATCAGACTATATTAATGTTGTTAAAAAGGAAATAAAAAATCCTTTTTGGAAAGATACATTTACTGTCTTTCAAATAATTCAAGAAAAATTAGAAGTTCAATCATGGGATGAATTTATTACTCAGCCTATTTGGAACAACCCGAAAATCAAAATTGAAAATAAAACAGTTTTCTATACAAACTGGTTTGATAAGAACATAGTATACATAGCAGATTTGCTTGATGAAAATGGACATTTTTATTCTTTACAAGATTTACAAAAAAAAATTAAGATAAAAACAAATTTTCTGAATTATGCATCACTTAGAAATTCAATTAAAGCAAGTCTCTCAAGCTTAAAAATTGAAATTGGAACAAATAGCCCTAGACCATTTCTTCCTCATAATATTAAAACATTTTGTAACAACAAAAAAGGAACAAAACATATCTACAATATTCTTACTACAGAAAAAATTACCCCTCTTGGAAAAGTAAAATGGGGAAAGTTTATTGAAATTTCAGACCTTCAGTGGGAAAATATCTTCACATTTCCTTTTTTATACACCAAAGATTCTAAATTGCAATGGTTGCAATTTAGAATAAATCAGTATATTTTGACAACAAACACATTTTTATTGAAAATAGGTAAAACTGACACAAAGTTGTGTTCTTTATGTCAAAGAAATGAAGAAACTATCGTGCATCTGTTTTGGGACTGTTTACATGTCCAAAATCTTTTAAGCCACTTTATATCAATATGTGACGGAAAAGGTTTACATATTACATTAGAAGAAAAATCATTTATATTAGGAACCCCTAATTCAACTTATTTGGGTATAATTTTTCTTATAATCAAATCTTACAGATACAGGAAAAGATGTCTACAGGAAAACTTATCAATCCATGAACTTCTGATTGATCTCAAAACCCATATAACTACACTTTTAAAAATACACTGCAACAAAACAAGGCAAATATAATAATTTCTTAAACCAATGGCTTTTTCTCATGTACATGTAGATCCTGACCATTGACATATTTACATAAGGCACGATTTATATATGCCTTGTCTGAATACAACAACTCAGTAGCAAATATTTTGATTACGCCTAATTATTAATAAAATATTTCTGACATGATACATGTATCCTCATAATTCCCCCACTCTCTCCCCCCACTCTCCATTTCCTACTGTCCCTCATTTTCTCTCCCTTAAATTTGTTGAAATTGATCTTGTCAACAGACTTTTCAATTGTGCTAAATATACTTACATGTATATATATATTGTATGATATATTGTATGTGCAAATGAAAGTAATATCATAATAAAAAAAAAAAAAAAAAAAAAATGCTTAAGAAATCAATGAAAGGAGGTATTAGGTTCATTTGCCCTATCTACCTGTTCGCTCGAGTCCGTCCACACTAATTGTTGTTCGCCGTAAACCTTGTTTTCTCCTTTTGTTAATAAACCATATTATTTTAAGTTAATTGTCTTTATTTCATTTAATTTTAACTTTTTAAATGATGAAATATTTTTACATTTTCAAATTGCTCGTACATTTTATGATTTTGTTTTTTAAGACATAGTTGGTCTAATTGTCAGATTTTAAAAACTTAAATTATAGATAACTGTCTTGATGTTTTTTTAATGATTTGCATGGTGTTTTGAACAATTAAAAAAATTGAGGCATTAATTGGTCGCTAAAGAAGAAGAGCAGCAGATGATCAGCTACTTTATCTTTGATATTTATATGTGTGAATAGAAAATTCGGACTATAGTTGCACATTCATTCAATGGATTCTTTTGGCGTCAGTAAATCGGACCATTAATGCATTGTTTTAATTGTCCCAGTAGTTCCCTGTAATCATAGCAATTTTTATCACGTCACACTCTCACAAGAATCAGCAAGACAATATAACAATAATGATGTATACGACATACAGTCAATGTTACCTCTAAAGTTCACCTCAGTACACTCTCAATCAAAAATAATCGAGTGACGTCACAGGAATCAAGTGAAGTCATACCCAAACCGACTCGTACTCAAATGGTCAGGTCCTACCCAAAACTATGTGGTTCACTTGTACCCAATTATTTGAGTACGACTTCACTCGTCGACTCGTGCCCACGGAAAAAATATATTTAAACTAAGAAAATAAAATACGGCGTCTATGTGTAAATTGAAAAAAAATTAAATATTATGTTTTCTTAACATGGGGGGGGGGGGGGGGGGGGGCTCTATGATGGATCAATTTTTATATGTAAGTTTAAGAAAAAATGCATATGTCTACCGCAAAAAAGGGGAGGAACAGACATTACAATCACTCTTAAAGCGGAGAGACAGTGCAATGAACATTTATGTTAAAATCTCTATTATTCAACAACATTGTATCTGAGATTAAACTATTGTTCTACTTATAAATAAATAAATTATAAAAAATCTTTTAAACTACGAATAATGAAAATTTACTGAAAAATAAGTATGTTTTATTTTATTTTGCAATCAAATTCATTTACAACGATTATTCTATTTTTATTCATTTATCATAATTCATTGTTTGATCACATGCTGTGCTCGCCCCAACGGTCGCACCGTCTAACATATTATAGTCTGTCCCAAGTTATTTTTGCTGCATATTGAACGATTTTTAATAAAAATACACATACCTGTGACTGAAGTGCAATTAAAATCGATGGAAGGGAAAATTCCCAAGATAACTTCATTCACACATTATCATTTTTCCCTCGTAAAAATTCACAGGAACGAAAACAGATTTCCTACGGAGATTTATAATGGGGAATGTTGACATCTTTTCTCCATTCGGAAATACTCGGGACCCCTCGCGCAATTTTTCAACGTTATCATCCCGGCGTCTTCATCTCCTTGGCAATGGAAAAACCTCGTAGACTTTTTAATTTTAGCCGTGTACTGATACCCGACAAGCTAGAGGGGGCGTTTCAAAGGGGAAATCTTGGGATTTTTTCATACTATTGAATGAACATCGTCTGAACCAAGAGGTATTTATAAATATTGAATAATTTAAGAAAATATGCGGCAAAAATATCTTGGAACAGACTATAGTGTTGTTTTGTGTAATTATATATTTCTTCCTAAATTTTGAAAATGTATTCAAAATTTTTACAAACATGAAAATATACAACTAGTACATTTATTTTCCTGTATTAAAACAAGGCGAAAGAAATGAAGGGCGAACGGACCTAGGGCGAACGGCGTCAAGATGTACCCGCGTCAACCTTAGGTGAACGCATTTTAGGGCAAACGAACTTACATTCTGATTCATGAAAGGAGTAAACGTTAGAAATACATACTTTTTCATTCGAAAATTTTCTGGAATGTCTTTTCGTTTTCTTTTGACATGTGGTACATCTGCATCAGAAGTATAACGTTTTAAGTATTCTGATTTACTAAGAGTAGACATTTTCTTGGCTACTCTTCAATGTATGAAGTTAGATAAACATTAACCGATTTACAGTCAAGTCGTACACAGAACAACTCGTATACAGAGGCGTGTTCCAATCTCTCACCAGAGGGCGTATTGCGCAGTATTGCAGGTTGCACTACAGTATTAAATTTTACTATATATTCTCAGGGACGTATATACGTCCCTGATATTCTTACCAAAATTGCACAACTTTACATACAGATTAAAATTTCAAAACGAACTTCTGGAAAAAATCCTCTTGACATCTTTTTAAACAACGCTTCATTTACAATTTTCTAGCAAAATAGAGCGGTCATACTATACTCTGTCCCAAGATATTTTGGATTCACGTTTGGCTTAATTGTTTGATATTTATAAATACCTCAGGATCCAAACGATGTTCATTCAAAAGTATGAAAAATGTCCAAGATTTCTCAGTCAAAACGCCCCTGTTAGCTTATCAGGTTTCAACACAATGCTAAAAAATGTGATGTCTACGGAGATTTTGCATTGCAGCAAGCCCGGATGATACCGTTGAAATATTGCGCGATGTATTCCGAGTGTATTCCGAATGGAGAAAATATGTAAACATTCCCCATTATAAATCTCCGTAAGGAATCTGTTTTTGTTCCTGTGAATTTTTCCGAGTGAAAGATGATAATGTGTCAATGAAATTATCTTGGAAAATATCCCTTTCAACTATTTCAATTGCACTTCTTTCACAGGTAAGTGTATTTTTTTTAAAAATCGTCCAAACGTGAATCCAAAATATCTTGGGACAGACTTATAAAACACGCCTGCCGACGCCTGCCGGGGAAAACACGCCTGTCGAGAGAAAACCACACGCCTGCCGTTTACCTGATGGATTATTTTCATATTTTCTTAAATATTTTATTTAACTTAACTAAATTAAGTATCATAATAACAAAAAGTTGACTTTATATTGATTATTTAGCACAAAATTAGCAAAAATGTTCAATGTTGGAAAAGATAGATAACTCTTACGTAGAATTCATACGCCTGCCGAGGAAATCTAGACGCCTGCCGTTTATTTGATGGATTATTTTACTTTTTTCTTTGATATTTTATTTCTTTTAACTAAATAGATGATAATAGAAATCAAAAGTTAATTTTATATTAATTAATTAACACAAAATAAGTAAAAATCGGGTAAGCTGATAGCTCTTACGAAGAAATCATACGCCTGCCAAGAAAATGTATACGCCTGCCGTTTATTTGATGGATTATTTTAATTATTTCTTTGATATTTTAGTTTACTTAGCTTAATAATTGATAACAGAAATAAAAAGTTGACTTTAAATTCGTTAATTAACACAAAATTAGTAAAAATCGGTAAAATAGATAACTCTTACGCAGAATGCATACGCCTGCCGAGAAAATCTATACGCCTGCCGTTTATCTGATATATATATAACTTTTTTTCTTGGATATTTTATGTTTCCTAACTAAATACATGATCAAAGAAATAAAAGGTCATTTTGTATTCGCTGTTTAATGAAAAATATTATTAAAAATGTTCAAAGTCTGTAAAGAAGACAAAGAGTTCTTACCCTGCTTACGACTGCCGAGACACTGAGTTGTAAGCCTGCTGATTTAATCATTTATCATGTCTTTTATTTTTGTTTATTGAAAAACTTCAGCTTTTTACATAGTTATCGTTATACTGTATTAGTGTTTTCATACCCTTATTATTTTGTTGCAATTAATTAACGATATATTACAAACTCGAATCAGGGACATATGTGATCTAAAAGTGGTGTCTGAAATAAGAAGGAAAGTATACTGATGTGAATATATATAATTAAATAAATGCACTGTTATACTAAGTTCAGAAATACGTATGGAGTCAAACTGTTTACGTAAATACTGTGTTGGGTGAACATGTAAATACAAAATTCAAGACATGCATGTATAATGGAAATTAATATTTACACCAACTCAATCAATTCAAAAGATGCAATTCGACAATTTCATTTCTTCAGAGAAGTGGACTGGCATAACCTTTATCCGTGTATGAAGGCTATATAATGTATTTCGTAAACAAACAGGCTAGCGTACTTAAATTGTGTAAGCATTTCAGATTTTATAAATGTTTATGCTCCTAAATTAGAACCATTATTACAAGGCCTTGGACTTTCCGTAGGACGTAGCTATCATTTCTTGCGTCAAAACATGTTAAAAATGATGCTGGATTCAAGTAAAATATGCACCGATTGCGTAGTCTTAGCTCAGAAGCCAGACAAATCGTGTTGATTTCAATGAGCATTCACTGAGTGGGCAGCAATGAAATAGACAGGCATACGTGACATTGCTGTTTGACACAACTACCCAAAGTCCAAGCTCCTGTTATAATGGTTCTATTAATTCTAGTAAATGTATATGGGGAAAGGTTTGACTTTTTAAGCAAAGTGCATTTACATTTTCGTACACAATGATTAGTTCTGTACAATGTTTGTAACTGTTTACATATTGAAATCTTTTTCATCTCAAGACTTTCACTGCCTACTTCACCAAACTATATCTAAATCTCTAGATTCTGATTCTGTGTCGCTGCGTTTTTAAAATCAAATATTTACATGTACAGGACATTCATAAGCCTGTAGCAAAATTTTACATTCCATGATATCAGTATAGCGGATAATTATCCATTCAAGGGAAAAAAGGGTATGGGGTATCAGCTTGAATATTAAAAAAACCCGGCTTTTTCTAACAAGAAAATCTAACATAGACTCAATCATACCCCACTATAGACTTTTGAAACCCAATACACGCTTAACCTTCCAGTGATGACTTATTCTGTTCGTAGAAGAAAAAAGCAGACTTATAGCGCATGCAATTACCAAATCAATTTATAACTTCAATTTCACTCCCCATTACCTTATTTTCATATCATTTACCTCTACATACTCCCAAAAAGGGGGGGGGGGCAACTCCATGATAATTCAATTTTTTATATGTATTTTTTTTTGCTGCGAGAAAAAGTGGGTGAAGGGGCAGGCCCTGACCCCCCCCCCCCCCCCCAGATGCTACGTGCTCTGTATATTTTATAAGCTTCTCGAAGATATATAGTAACACAAATGTTTCAATGTTTACGGTTATGAATGGACTATACACGTTTTATGAAGAGACGTAAGTCTGACTAATTAAAAACTGATGGCTTTTAAATCAGAAATAGTTTTTTTTATTAAGTGCTTGTACATGATATATACATATATAAGGATAAAATGGTATATAGATACATAAAAAATACAAATATAATAGTCAGAAACCATGATATGGCGACCTTGCTCTATCAATTGGAATATAATTAAAGTGGACTGCAAGGTTTTAATAATACTTTTGAGTTAATGATTAGGTGCAAGTTCAAAGGCTATACATAGTATCTTAAGACATACTTAGGTAGATCGACTCGTTCATAACTATTTTTCTCAGTCACCTAAAACACATGAGAGAGAGAGAGAGAGAGAGAGAGAGAGAGAGAGAGAGAGAGAGAGAGAGAAGGGGG